>NC_056753.1:15075000-15375000 GCF_018687715.1 Carya illinoinensis
AAATTTTTGTAGTTGCAAATTAAACTAGATCAACTCAAAGAGAAATACGCAAAGGAAATAAAACTGACGATCGAAGATCAAATTAATGGGAAAGAAAACTTCTAGAAAATCGATTTCACCTAATTCTTCACTATGCTTTTCTCATCCAGCTAATTTAATTTAATTCTTTTTGTTCATTAGCAAATCTCTAATTCATCCAACAACCTCTTTCGATAGTTAATTGGAAATTATTCTTGTTTATCAATTCGCACAAGAATATGCAAGTTAAATAATCAAGAAAGCAATAAGACCAATGATTTAATTACTACATAAGTTCATACAAGTCCTTCGATCTCTATACTTACCTATGCTGAAGTATTTAAGATCTACCTTATGATTCCCTCTTTCGATAGCAAATCACAAGATTAATTATCATCTAATCAATGGCCAGTTAATTAGAAGCAATAAACTCAGAATAAATCAGATAAAAAAAGAGAGAATTGCCTTAAATTAGCATAGACAATCAAGCATAGTTCGGAACGAGGTTACATCGTTTTCCTAGAATGAATAAAATTTAGCTCATGTTAGAAATGGAATTCAACATAAATGAATTCACCATAATTGTTCTGAGAAGATTGGAAGAAAATAAACACTGAAAAATACTCCTCGCAGCCACAACTCGTCTTCAAAAACTCAAGGAAATGATTCAATGTTTTTCTCCCGTCTGTGCTCGTGTATGATTCCAACGTACGTGCAATATATGGAATTCCCTCTCCAAAACAGATGATTTTAATCCTTCTAGCTGTCTCTTTCTGTCCCAAAAAGTGTTCTCCAGTCAAAAAGTACGGCCATAGAGTGAAAAATCACTTTTATATGGTGTGACGGGGGAAAACCCTTGATCTGTCAAATTACGATATTTGCTCGAGCGGGGTGTCGAGCGCACATCGAGCGTTCGACTCTGCCTGATTTCTGATGACTTGCAAAATTTCATATTGCAGAATTTACAAGATCGCTCGAGCGGAGGCTTCTGGCCGCTCGAGCGAATTCAGGCAGATTCAAACGCTCGATTGCCGCTCGACAGGGAGCTCGAGCGAGTTGCTGGAAAACAAAGATCGCTCGAGCGGAGACATTGGCCGCTCGAGCAAAATCAGGCAGAGTCGAACGCTCGACGTGCGCTCGATACCCCGCTCGAGCGAACATCGTATTTTGATAGAATTAGGGTCTTCCGCCGTCAGACCATGTAAAAGAGATTTTTCACTCTATGGCCGTACTTTTGACTGGAGAACACTTTTTGGGACTGAAAAACACAGCTAGAAGGATTAAAATCATCTGTTTTGGAGAGGGAATTCCAATTATTGCACGTACGTTGGAATCATACACGAGCACGGACGGGAGAAAAGCGTTGAATCGTTCCCTTGAGTTTTTGAAGACGAATTGCGGCTGCGAGGAGGATTTTTCAGTGTTTATTTTCTTCCAATCTTCTCAGAACAATTATGGTGAATTCGTTTATGTTGAATTCCATTTCTAGCATGAGCTAAATTTTCATTATTCTAGAAAAACGATGTAAGCTATTTCCGAACTATGCTTGATTGTCTACGCTAATTTAATGCAATTCTCTCTTTGTTTATCTGATTTATTATGAGTTTATTGCTTCTAATTAACTGGTCATTGATTAGATGATAAGTAATCTAATGATTTGCTATCGAAAGAGGGAATCATAGGGTAGATCTTGAATATTTCAGCATAGGTAAGTATAGAGATTGAAAGACTTGTATGAACCTATGTAGTAATTAAATCATTGGTCTTATTGCTTTCTTGATTATTAAATTTGCATATTCTTGTGTGAATTGATAAACAAGAGTCATTTCCAATTGACTATCGAAAGAGGCTTTTGGATGAATTAGAGATTTGCTAATAGATAAAAGAGAATTAAATTAAGTTAGCTAGATGAGAAAAGCATAGTGAAGAATTAGGTGAAATAGATTTCCTAGAAGTTTTCTTCCCCATTAAGTTGATCTTCGAACGTCAGTTTTATTTCCTTTGCATATTTCTCTTTGAGTTGATTTTAGTTTAAATTGCAACTACAAAAAAAAAAAAAATCTTAGTGATTCCTCTAGATAAAATCAAGTTTAGTATAATTTTGGTATTTGGCAAACGTAAGGTACCAATCCCTGAGGACGATACTCTTCTTATTACTTTACTATAAAACTACGATACTGTGCACTTGCAGTTTTGCACCGGTCAAGTTTTTGGCGCCGTTGCCGGGGATTGGTTTATTCTTATTCTTTTTGTCAATATCGATACAAAGTAATCTTGGTTTTAATTTAGAATTTTGTTTTAATTTGTTCTACAGGTGTGTTTTTGACGTTGGATGCGCCGTGCTAGATCTCGTGATATTATTTCTATTGATCCGGAGATTGAAAGAACTCTTAGATCACTAAGAAGAAATAAGATACTAGCCATGGCTGAAGAAGATCGTGAGGTACTACCACGCACCTTGAAGGACTATGTACAGCCAGTTGTGAATGGAAATTACTTGAGCATAATGCGTCAGCCAATTAATGCCAACAACTTTGAACTCAAACCAGCTTTGATTAGCATGGTGCAGCAGGCTCAATTCAGCGGATTGCCACTGGATGATCCCAATATTCATTTGGCAATGTTCTTGGAGATTTGCGACACTATGAAGATCAATGGTATTACTGAAGACACCATTAGACTGAAATTGTTTCCTTTTTCTTTGAGGGACAAGACTAGAGGTTGGCTACAATCTCTACAACCGGGAAGCATCGTTAGTTGGCAAGACATGGCTGAGAGGTTTCTTGCTAAATTCTTTCCTCATGCAAAAACAGCCCAACTCAGGAGTGAGATTGGCCAGTTCAAGCAAAATGATTTTGAGTCACTCTATGAAGCGTGAGAGAGGTATAAAGACTTGGTTCGACGTTGCCCACAACATGGATTGCCAGATTGGTTGCAAGTTCAGATGTTCTATAATGGGTTAAATGGGCAAACTCGAACTATAGTTGATGCTGCTTCTGGTAGAACTTTGATGTCGAAAACAGCTGAAGGTGCTACCGCACTTTTGGAAGAAATGGCCTCAAACAACTATCAATGGCCAACTGAGAGGACTTTGGCTAAGAAGGTTGTTGGAATTCATGACTTGGAGCCGATAGCAGCCCTTTCCGCTCAAGTAGCTACTCTATCTCATCAGATTTCAGCCTTGACAACACGAAGGATACCACAAAGTACAGAATATGTTGCATCTACAAGTATGATAGTTCCAAGCAATGAGGCGAGTCAAGAACAAGTTCAATATGTCAACAATTGGAACTACAACTATCGTGGTAATCCTATGCCAAATTACTATCATCTAGGGCTTAGAAATCATGAGAATTTTTCATATGGAAATACAAAAAATGTGTTGCAACCTCAACCTCCTCCAGGATTTGATAGCCAACCAAGCGAAAAGAAGATGTCACTTGAGGATGCCATGGTTTCCTTTGTTCAGGAGACCAATGCAAGGTTTAAAAAGACTGATTCACGGTTAGACAACATTGAGACTCATTGTAGCAATATGGGAGTCACTATGAAGAATCTTAAAGTGCAAATTGTGCAACTAGCCACGACCATCAATGCCCAACAAAGAGGAGCTTTTCCTAGCAACACTGAAGTGAATCCAAAGGAACAATGCAAGGCCATGACACTTAGGAGTGGAAAAGAAATTGAGAGGTCACCATTAAAGGAGAGCAAGTCCACTCCTACCGCTACGAACAATGGCCAAAGCAAAGATCAAGTAGAAGAAGAGGAGATTGTCAATGATACACTAGAAGATACCGACTTGCCTCCTACAATTTCATTTCCTGACAATCCTCCTATTCTTGCTCCTCCACTTCCTTACTCTCAGCGTTTTCAAAAGCAAAAACTAGATAAGCAATTTTCTAAGTTTTTGGATATTTTTAAGAAAATTCACATTAATATTCCTTTTGCAGATGCCTTGGAACAAATGCCAAATTATGTCAAATTCCTGAAGGACATCATTTCCAAGAAGAGAAGATTGGAAGAGTTTGAAACAGTGAAGCTTTCTGAAGAATGTAGTGCCATTCTTCAAAAGAAATTGCCTCAAAAATTAAAAGATCTGGGGAGTTTCACTTTGCCTTGCACTATTGGAGATTCATTTTTTGATAGAGTCTTATGTGATCTTGGTGCTAGCATTAATCTTATGCCACTTTCTGTTTGCAGGAAATTAGGACTTGGAGAGATGAAGCATACAACAATTTACTTGCAACTAGCAGATCGGTCCATCAAGTATCCACGTGGGATCATAGAAGATGTATTGGTAAAGGTGGATAAATTCATTTTTCTTGCTGATTTTGTGGTGTTAGATATGGAGGAAGATGAATATGTCCCACTAATTCTTGGCCGACCATTCTTGGCCACGGGAAGAGCTTTAATTGATGTTCAAAAGGGTGAATTAACACTTAGAGTTAATAAGGAAGAAGTTATGTTCAACATCTACCAAGCTATGAAATTTCCAGAAGATCCAAGTACTTGCTTTCGGGTAGATGTCATTAATCAATGTGTAGAAGAGGCCTTTCAAGAAGATATGTCATCCGATCACCTAGAATGCTGTATCACCACTTCATCTCATGCTTTTGATTTTAATAATTCTGCTGTTTGTGAATCTGACTTGCCTTTTGTTAGTGAAGAATTTCTCCACTATGTTTTTGCTTTGGGAGCATTGCAGCAGGTTACATCACTTAGTAATGAAGTGGGGAAGCTAGAGCCGGTGGTACCAAAGGTTGAATCTGAAATTGCTAAAGAAAAGATGCAGAAAAATACAACTCCGGAGTTGAAGCAATTACCTGAGCATCTTCGCTATGCATTCTTGGGTGATAGTGATACCTTTCCAGTGATTGTTGCTACATCACTCACACCCGAAGAAGAGGAAAAGTTGCTGCGTGTGTTGAGGGAGCATAGAACAGCCTTGGGATGGACTATTTCTGACATAAAAGGAATAAGTCCCTCCATTTGTATGCACAAGATTTTAATGGAGGAGCTTTACAAGCCAACAATTGAGCACCAAAGAAGATTAAATCCAGCAATGAAGGAAGTAGTAAGAGCTGAAATTTTGAAACTCCTTAATGCTGGAATTATATATGCTATTTCAGATAGTTCATGGGTAAGTCCAGTGCAAGTTGTACCAAAGAAGGGTGGAATGACTGTGGTGAAAAATGACAATAATGAGTTCATTCATACAAGAACGGTCATGGGATGGCGTGTATGTATGGATTACCGTAAGTTGAATAAAGCAACAAGGAAGGATCATTTTCCGCTTCCATTCATTGATCAAATGTTGGATCGATTGGCTGGGTACTCCTACTATTATTTTTTGGATGGTTATTCGGGGTATAATCAGATTGCTATAGCTCCTGAAGATCAAGAGAAAACTACATTCACATGCCCCTATGGAACATTTGCTTTTAGGAGGATGCCCTTTGGATTGTGCAACGCCCCAGCGACATTTCAACGTTGCATGATGGCTATCTTTTCTGACATGGTGGAAGATATAATGGAAGTATTCATGGATGACTTTTCAGTTTTTGGTACATCTTTTGATCATTGTTTGCATAACTTAGCTCTTGTTTTACAGAGATGTGAAGATAAAAATCTAGTCCTGAACTGGGAGAAGTGTCATTTCATGGTTCAAGAAGGGATCATGCTTGGCCATAGAGTGTCATCTAAAGGAATTGAGGTGGATCGAGCTAAAATTGCAACCATAGAGAAACTACCACCTCCAAAGAATGTGAAGAGAATCAGAAGTTTTCTGGGACATGCGGGATTTTATAGAAGATTTATCAAGGATTTTTCTAAACTCTCTAAACCTTTATGTAATCTTCTTGAGAAAAATTCTGCATTTGACTTTGATGTTGTTTGTTTGCAGGCCTTTAATGCACTCAAGGAGAAGCTAATTTCAGCACCAATTGTGATTGTGCCTGATTGGAGTCAACCTTTTGAAGTTATGTGCGATGCAAGTGACTTTGCAATTGGAGCAGTGTTGGGGCAAAGGCGAGACAAGCTGTTTAGAGCCATCTATTATGCAAGCCGGACATTGAATGAAGCTCAATTGAATTATACGACAACTGAGAAGGAGATGCTTGCTGTGGTGTTTGCTTGTGATAAATTTCGGTCCTACCTCATTGGTACAAAGGTGATAGTGTTCACTGATCATGCAGCACTTCGGTATTTGTTTGGCAAGAAGGATGCTAAGCCTAGGCTAATTCGTTGGATCCTCTTTCTTCAAGAATTTAATTTGGAGATTCGAGACAAGAAAGGAAGTGAAAATTTAGTGGCTGACCATCTCTCTCGGTTAGAGCAAGAGGAAGAAAGACCAAATTCAGTGGTCCAAGAGGCATTCCCTGATGAGCAATTGTTTGCATGTGAGATCAAGCTTCCGTGGTATGCTGATATTGTTAACTATCTAGCTTGTAAAGTTTTACCACCTGATCTTACTTATCATCAACGTAAGAAATTTTTGCATGATGTGAATTTTTATCTGTGGGATGAGCCTTTGTTGTTCAAAAGATGCCCTGATCAAATCATTAGAAGATGTGTGTCAGAAGAAGAGATGCAAGACATCCTCCATCATTGCCATTCATCATCATATGGAGGACACTTTGGAGCCACCCGTACAGCAGCTAAGGTACTTCAAAGTGGGTTCTATTGGCCTTCTATTTTTCGTGATAGTTACACTTTGGTGAAAACTTGTGACCAGTGCCAACGTATGGGAAATATTTCAAGGCGTCATGAGTTACCATTGAAAGGTATCTTAGAAGTTGAGTTGTTTGATGTTTGGGGAATAGATTTTATGGGGCCTTTTCCTCCTTCTTTTGGTTTTGCTTATATCTTGTTAGCAGTTGATTATGTGTCAAAATGAGTGGAAGCAATTGCTACAACAACAAATGATGCAAAGGTAGTGCTCAAATTTCTGCACAAGAACATATTCACAAGATTTGGCACTCCACGAGCTATTATTAGTGATGAAGGGACTCACTTTTGCAACAAGTTGTCTGAGAATCTTCTTTCTAAATATGGTGTGAAGCACAAGGTAGCACTTGCTTACCATCCTCAAACTAATGGTCAAGCTGAAATTTCAAATAGAGAGATCAAGAACATCCTTGAGAAGACGGTCAAAATCAATAGAAAGGATTGGGCGAAGAAGCTTGATGATGCTTTGTGGGCATACCGTACAGCCTTTAAAACACCTATCGGGATGTCTCCATACTGATTAGTGTTTGGAAAGGCATGTCATCTTCCTGTGGAGTTGGAGCATAGAGCTTATTGGGCTGTAAAAAAGTTTAACTTTGATTTGAAGGCAGCAGGTGAAAAGCGACTTTTTCAATTGAATGAGATGGAAGAGTTCCGGAATGATGCATATGAAAATGCAAAGATCTATAAAGAAATGACGAAGAAGTGGCATGACAAACAGATTCTTAGGCAAGAGTTTGCTCCAGGACAACAAGTTTTACTCTTCAATTCACGACTCAAACTCTTTCCAGGAAAGTTGAAATCAAGATAGACAAGTCCTTATACTATTCATGAAGTTTTTTCTTTTGGAGCAGTAGATTTGAAGGACAAGACAGGGAATATTTTCAGAGTTAATGGTCAGAGATTGAAGTACTACTATGGAGAGCAAATGGAGAGGAACTATGCATTTATTCCTCTTGGAGATCCTAATTGATGATGATTGAAAAGTCTGGCTGTAGACTTAAAAATAAGCGCTTATGGGAGGCAACCCATAGATCTTTCTTTCATTCTTTCATTTATTTTATTATCTTTATTTATTTAGTTTTAATAATTTGATTTTTGATGCAGGTTTATTTAGCATGAATAAAGAGCTGAAAAGTTATAATCTACGGAAGATTCACCATGAAACCAGGGAAGTTCTTTTATTTCTTCAATCTTTTTTACTTTTGCATTACAATGAGGACATTGTTTAGTTTAAGTTTGTGGGTGTAAACTCCTATAATCATTTGATCCTCTTGTTTTCTAAGTCTTGGGTTGTTGATGGGTTGTTTGATTCTCTTACCAAGCATGCATTGGAGTAAGATTGAATTCTCTATGACTCTGAAATTTGTGATTGAAGATGGTTTTGAGAAAAATTTTCAAAAATTTTTTTTATGTCAAGTGAAGTTTTGTGGGTACTTTGGTTTAAATCTTTGGCCTTGAACATAATTGAGCACATAGTCGTTTTTCTCTTATTCCATTTTGCTTGAATAAGAGAAAAACGACTATGTGCTCAATTATGTTCAAGGTCAAAGATTTAAACCAAAGTACCCACAAAACTTCACTTGACATAAAAGAAATTTTTGAAAATTTTTCTCAAAACCATCTTCAATCACAAATTTCAGAGTCATAGAGAATTCAATCTTACTCCAATGCATGCTTGGTAAGAGAATCAAACAACCCATCAACAACCCAAGACTTAGAAAACAAGAGGATCAAATGATTATAGGAGTTTAATTTCGCTCGAGCGGCCAATGTCTCCGCTCGAGCGATCTTTGTTTTCCCACAACCCGCTCGAGCTCACTGTCGAGCGGCAGTCGAGCGTTTGAATCTGCCTGAATTCGCTCGAGCGGCCAAATGCCTCCGCTCGAGCGATCTTGTAAAATTTGCAATACGAAATTTTGTAAGTCATCAATCGCGTTCAATATTTGAAATCAATTATTTAATAATGCAAATGTGCGTTCAATAATGTTACGCAGCGATGAATGACAAAAATTGAAATAATCTCTATACCCCCAAAAATTACAAGCGCTAACATGATCAGACCGATGATACCTCTCTCGTGGATAAGGCGGCATAAACTTCTCAATACATGGAAACGCGGAGTCCACAAGATAATAATATCCTAAACATGTAAACATAAAGAAGTAACGGCACGTTAAAAATTATCTCTTGGGAAAATAAACAAGCACAAATAATTCAAAAAATTATAATTATGTCAACCATTATTTTTAACATTAACTTCGCCTTGTGGGGGCCATGGAAAGCGATTTCGACCGTGGCTTAAGGCATCCAAGAAAACTCGTGCATCATGGGCTATTCTCTCCCATCCAGTATACACATACGTGAACTTCATATCAAAGTTACATAAGCACAAAACATTTTGTGCAATTCGATTATATCGATTTCTATATGCGTTGCTGAGGCGAGACGGTGCAGCAGCTGAAATCATTGTTCCGTCCATAGCACCAATACATTTCTACAATGCGTAGAATAATTTAAAAAAACCAATCAAAATATATACATTTACACAATGCATTGATACATAATTCAATTGGGAAGTAATTAACAACCTAAGTATCAATTTAATTGAATCATTACCTGAAACCATGGATAACAGTGGGGGTTCCCAGCAATGTAAGGATGGACACCCTCTGTGTGTGTTGGTCGAATCACACTTCTCCCTAGTTGATGTAGCGCCCGCATAACTGTCTTTACATGTCGATTAATTGTTTCGGTTGAATGTTGGAACCGGTCCCCAACGATTCGTTGACCTTGTGCATGGCCAACAACAAGGCAAAAGATGCCTACTGATTCCTCCACCAAGGTCCGCTTTGTAGGGTTCATAATTAATGCATTCTGTAATAGGTTGCATACATGACGGAAAGCGGGAACTTCCATTCGAAACATTTCACAGCAATTACGGGGGTTTTCATTCAATATTCCTTGAATACATTGTTCTCCACGTAGACCAATATTGTGTTGCGGAATTGGTTGTCGACCTCTTGGAAATTGAGCAGCCATCCACATCATGTGAATTAGGTGACAATCCTAGGTTTCCGCTTCATCTCCACTCCAATTTAATGTCGTCATAATATCATTGCGCTTGCTGTTATGTGACATAGTTGAAGATCTTGATGTGCCAATCTCGTTGGTCATCTCTATTGATAAAGCTTTGTCCGAGTTACTATTGGTGTCCATTCTGAAAAGCGCCACATTTGACGAGTTAAAAAAAATGTTAAAGGGGCCACACACTCTTCTTCAATGATAAAGTTTGGAAATATGTCAGAAAACTAATCACCAATATAAGCGTCACATACTAATAACTTGAAGATGAAATGTCCTAAATAACAACCGTAGGAAATAACAAATTGTCTCATACTAATATGAAACATATCACCACTAAAATGTAAAGTGGTGAACTAGGAAAATTGGTTGTCCCTTCTCATGAGATGGATAAACTCATTGCCGAATTGATATATGGTCCACCATGGAATTGTATTGACTGCTCGATCATTTCAAACTCCAAGCCCACTTACTCTTGCGATCCTCCGAAATAGACACAAAGGACCTTTGAACTTTTGTTAGCAACAATCGGTCGAAACACTTGTTGAATTGCTCGGTTGTACCTCTTCCAAGAATTTCATGCAATGCATTTATAGATCAAACGCCCCATCAGACTCCATGCTATGATCTCCTTTACTGCGCTTCCTGGATCTGCTAGACTCCATTACCTCCATCGCAGCCTCCCTCCTAGCTTCCGCACTATGCCGAATCTCCTCAAGTGTATCAGTCATTTGGGTTTGAAGGCCTTCGTCCATCGTGGGACCTCCCCTTTGGCGTCTACGAGATCCATTTGCATAGGAGGCAGAGAAGGGTGTTGGTGACTGTCTATGAACGCGTGTCGATGGAACCCCATCATTATCAGTAATTGGCTGGCCACGCTTTAGCATCTCTTGATCGAGTAAGCGCTCATCGTCAGAGTCTGGGGTCAGATCAGTTGATGCACGATGCAATGTCTCAGTTGCAACTGCACACCCGAAAATTGCGCAAAGTTGCTCATACCTTGTACATCCCCAAGTCTTAAAATTCTTCCATGATGATCTCACCTAACATACACATTATGTTAATGAAAATTGTAAAAAAATAAGATAATAAAGTTAAAGTAACTAACAATAAAAATGTTAGTTAACGTACTCGAAGGGCATTTGCCCAATGTTCCTCGCTAGCAATTGGGGCCTTCCTCTCTGGATCCCACCCCAAACCGGTTTGCTTTATAAGATCGGTAAATTCTCGTTGTTTGCACTTCAGATGAGCAATCTTTCCCTTAACTTGCTCAGAATTGAATTTCTTGTGGCACACAGCAGACAGTTGTGTAGCAAGCCTTACATTATCACTATTTGTGATCCTCCCTCCCCTCAATCTATCCATCAAGGTGTCCTCATACAACATGTTTACTAGTCGATCCTCGAACCCTTCACTCCATATGTCCCGATCACGGGTGGACTCCGTCGTATCATTGTCCATAAATTCTCTCTATATGGAAGAATTAAGAATGATAGAACATGCATAGTATTGGTGTCCAGGCAATGACATGATAAAAAGAAGAAAATGATATGTTGATGTAATGCAACTTTTGACGCTATAATAAAATTACGTGCCAATTGACTATAATTATGGAATGTAAATACAAACAAAAAATGAATAGAATTATAGTCATAAGCCATGAATTCATACCTGTCCAGATGTGGAATTGCTAGTTAAGCGTAAGTAGTAACGCTACAACAAGAAATTATCACCGTTAGTCCCATCCACTATGTAATCAGCACTGGGAAAATGTGGTTGCAAAACATGTTATCTAGAATGAGCAAAAAAGGTATACCAGTGCAATAAATTCAGCATATAAATAGGAAATAGAAAAACTGCAGAAGTTGGCAGCCATTCAGTGTCTTGTAATTCTCAGACACTTAACAAAATTAAGGGTAATGCGAGGGCATTAATATGTCTTCCATTTCTCGATTTCCAACCATTAAAGTAATCTATATATGTATACTACCTTCAAAGACTGTAGAATCCATATATGTATACATCTAACAGCTTTGAATAAAGTGTGCCGTGACAAACCCAGGGGAGACAAGGTACAATACCAAAGAAAATGTTAACTCCCCTCCCCCACCTGGCAAGATAATTAATACTTGGATATTATGTAATAACAACAGTCGTTCTTTCAATCCTGAGTGTTAAGTATTCCACTGGTGCCTACTGAGTTAAATTTTATCACAGGAAGTCCACGGTTGAATACCATATATCTTGTATTAAAATGGACAAAGGTCAAACAAGACAATATTTGTGTTTATTTTTATGGTAATAAACAACACAATATTACCATAATGACTAAAGACAATCACACTGCTAAAGTATCAAACCAGGCTGTGTCCAAAGAACAAATATTATAATATAATCTTCAGCAACTTTTAAGTCTATACCCGACCACTACAAAAGCCAAGAAAGTATTAGATGAAGGTAGCATATGGGTTAATTGACACAGGCCACTGCTACCCACTCCCCTAGCGGTGAAATCAACTGTGTTGGGTCAGAATGCGTAAAACCATCATTACTTTGTGTAAATAGACCCCACAGACGTATGCAAAAAGAATTACAGGTCGGAGAAAAATGGGTTGCCAAAACATATGTCCGCGTGTACTCATCGTGCTAATAGAAAGACATTGACGTGCACGTTTAGAGACAACCATGTGCACCAATCCTGCCAAGTTCCAGTAAAAGACTGAAGAGGCGTTGCTGAACATAATAGCTCCCCAGTCAATTGCATTGCAACAACCATGCAAGACTGTGATTGAAGAGCCGAATTCAAACTATGCATATCAGAAAAAACCAGCCACGACAAAGCTTCCATCTTGCAAAAATTAATACTCAAAACAGTCTAATATTATCCTACAACCCAAGAATTGCTTATGTTTTCTCTAAAATAAAAACTATGCATCCCCATCAGACAGAAGCATCAAACATTTGAAATGATTTCGGCTCCTCACGTTAACTCACAATAGGTTCGGGCATTTTGGGTTAGCAGGATAGATTATGGCCAACTTCAAAGTGAAATTTACCACGCTCGATGTATCCATAATTCCTTTGATCAAAGACTTGAAAATCAAAGTACAAATGTTGATTTTTTGCCTAAACAACTCAATAATTCCCAACACAACAATTAAATAGATAAAAAATCTCAAACAATGCCAATCCAAAAGTGTTCAAATTGTTTGACTGTTGAAGAGGTATGGGGGAGAAATGCTTACCCGGTACGACCGGGCCTGGGAGCCGTGGTGGTGGGGGTATGACGGCAACGCCGTATCTTTGGAGAAACAATGATAGAGCTGTGAGACGTCCGGTGTTTTAGAGGGATGGTTTTGAAGGGTTTGAGAGGTTTAGCTTTATAAACCATTTTCCCTACAACCGTCCACTCTATGGACAGTGGAGATAGGAGTACTCTGTTGCAATGAAAGGAAAGTAGACGCTGTATGAAGGGACAAACTTTGGTCTTCGGTGAGGATGTTCTGTAGGGGGATTCAAAATGGGTCTGGGGCAGAGATTCGCCTGCCAAAGTTCTCTCAGAATCGGCAGAGATTCGCACGTATTTCCTTTATGTCAAGCTCACGAGAGGGAAGTATTAAGAGCCAGAGATTCGACGTCCAGCCTTTCCAGTATTCACATGGGTTGCAGGTTAGGGACTTCCTAAGGTCCGTTTCAATGAAACAAAGTCGTTGCTTCTGTCACACATATAGTTTCGATTCGGACGGGGTAATAACGACTGTTTGAGTTGAGGGCACTGCATCAATCCTCCCCTACGATGAAGACTTCCACCTTGTTTACTAAAGAAGACGAGAGATGACCGGAATGTGTTGAAGGAATGAAGGCATTTCGAGAGTGGGGGTTTGGGGCTTGTGCACTTTTGGGGCAATGCTGTTGGACAAAAGCAAGCCTATGGGAATTTACGGGAAGGGAAAGTTGGCGAAAGAGAAAGGGTTTTCAACGCCATTACTGCACAATTCTGTACAAAGGTCATGTCTATAAACGGTAGGAAAATATTTTAAGGGGCAGATATCTCATCTCAGTTTCAAAAATTGACGATGTTTGGTAAAGGTATCTCATCTCAGAGTTGAAATAGATTGAGATTTCCGTATCTCATCTCGAGGGCCAAACAAGCCCTAACGCTTTTCTTGCCACGACACTTCCTGAGCTTGTCAATGTTTTTGATTATAGTGGCTTCACTTATTCAATCTAAATCCTTGATAATAACTCTTTGCAGATATCTTCACAATGGGTAGTGTGTATTGTGAGGTTAACTGATTTTAACAATGAAGTTTTACAATAAAGATTGTGTTTATAGTTTACAGTTTGTTAAATACCATGAGCAAGGAGCATTGAGGAGGAATATAATTGCGCTTACATCTAAGAATTCCTTCCCGTGGAAGTTGAAGTTTTGTGACTCTCGGTTTGAGAAATCCAATGGTTTAAGAAATCCAATGCCGTAAGAAGAGTTCACGTGTTTTCTTACTTATATATATATATAAAAAAAAATACTTTACATCTTTTATTCGCGACACTTATAGGTAGTTGGAAATAATATTTGTTGGCAGTAAAAAGTTACCAAAAAAGGTAGCACTTTGTCCTAGCGAAAATGAACATGGTTATCTATTTTCTCCTACAAGATTTATGTCTTTTCCAGGTGAGCTCCTTTGTCGAAAAAATTCTATTATTTCTACTATTCCACAAGCTCACCAGAAATAGACTGTTTGCGCGCAACAATTACAACTACGTTGCATTGATCATTTTATAGCTGGAAATGTTCTTTTATGACTAATTTTATGTTTTTTTCCAGCTACTTCTTGTCGCTAGAAAAAAGAATTTTTCTTGTAGTGTGAGAATCATAGATGTTGTGACCAATAAGCTAGTAGTCTAGCCCAATTCTCTACATGAAAAAATTGAAAAAGTAAGGCCTCGTTTGGATTGCAAGGTAGTCTCATCTTATTTTATCTTAATATCCAAACATCACAAATAAAAATATTTTTTAATTTCTAATTGTCAACTTTTTCATTTAATCATTATCTAATCATTACAACTGTCACGGACTTCTTTCACCTCTCTGTACTTTGCTGATCACTTGAGGCAAGAATGCTTGAGGGGCTTGAAATGCCAAGAAGCACCTCTCATGCCTAAGTCAATGTATGCTTAAGAATAAGAGAGATAGAAAGTTGGAGAAAATGAATCTCCCAAATTGTACCTGTATCGAGGCTTTTATACTCTCATTGTCTAGTGGAGCTTTGTTCTTCCTATGCCTGGAGTGTCTCCCTTGTTCTAGACAACATGCCGTCGCATTTAATGCGGCATCCTCTACCAAGGTGTTTCGATGCACGCTGAGGCTTTGTGTCTGGAGGTGGCATGCAATCGCATTTAATGCAATACTCCCTATCGGGGGGCTCTCGACCCATTTGAGCCTTTGTGTCTAGGGGCAATGTCGCTTTACACTTAATGCGGTGCTCCCTATTAGAGATCTCAACCCAGGCTAGCTCGAGACTTCTCTTGCTGTATGGTGAGCTTTTCGATATTGGGCTCTTAACTCTAATAATCGGACTAGGTCCAACCTGCCTAGGAACGAATGTGTTCTTCTAACAATTTTTTTTAACTTTTAAACAAAACATTAAAAACAATTCAATTTTTTTCAAATTCTAAAATAAAAAATTATATGAAAAAATGATATTCAAACAATATTTTAATTTATAATATTTTTCATACAACATTGTAATATGTATGTCAATACATTTATCTGTTATGTTTTATTTTAATCTTCTAATGTGCTCTCTTGAAGCGTTTGATTAAAGGATGATGTACAAATGGCCAAATCTGGATCGTTGATGTGGTTTAAAACTGAGCTGATGAAATCACGTGAGAGGCTCGTGCTTCCTTCAGAACGTTTAAGAGTTGAGCCGCTGGATTACTTACACGTGTCGGCATCTCTTGTAACATATATATATATATATGTGCTATACGGTGTAAACCCTAGTTGATTCATTCTGTACATATCGGCCGTTTCAGAGAGAGAGAGAGAACAGAGAGGGGGATTAGGGTTTCGGTGAGTGTTCCTTGTAGAGAGAAGAAATCAGAGTGATTTCTTGTGGTTTCTGAGAGGGATTTGTGACTCTATGTGTACTGAGGCTTCTCTGTAAAGTATTGTTCATCAATAAAAGCTCTGAGGCCCATTCCTGTCGTGGACGTAGACCATTAGGGTCGAACCACGTATATTGGTGTGTTCTTTCCTTGCTTTTAGTTTCTTTATTGTTCTTATTGTTCATATTTGATTCTTGATGCTTTCTTGCGATAATATTGGAAGATATTCATCATTTTGTTGATCTGTATAACTGTTCAAATATCGTGGTGTATATTGGTAATCTGGATATCTATTGGTATACTACTGTTTCTAGGGTTTTGATTATCATCAAACTGTGGTTATTATGAATATTATGTTTTCTGTTTGGTAATATAACAGAGGGTTTATATTCGGTAAAAACAGAATAGCTTTATAAAATAAAACTATAGTCTATAATATCATAATAACATTAAACCTTTTTCAACCAAAAGAGGGTTACTTTTATAACAAACATGTATAAATAATTTATCATGTCGTAGATACCTGATTTCCCTTAAATATGTATCTCTCTTTTTCTCTTTCTCATGAGATTGTATAAATAATTTATTTGGGAAATACATGTATATCTTAAATTGTTATTTAGGGACAAATGATAATTGACCAAAACATTACGTGTTTCATACGACACCGCCCTTTTTAAATAATAGGTTTATCGTGCACTTTTTCTTATTTTATTGACGATGTTTATCCTAAGATTTCAAATTTCGCATGCAATTCCTAATTTCATAAAAATACCGTTAGTCAGTTAATAAGGTTTCGTTAGGTTATAAAGATGAGATAAGATAAAAGCTAAAAGTTGATTTAAATATTATTAGAATATAATTTTTTAATATAATTTTTATTTTGAAATTTGAAAATGTTGAATTGTTTATTATATTTTGTATGAAAATTTGATAAAATTACAATAATTATATGAGATGAGATAAGTCTTAATAAAACATTTTGTGCATGTGACACGTGTCAGCAAATCATTTTAGAATTTATTTAACATTAACAAATTATTTAATATTTATAAATTATTTTTAGGCTTTACTTAAGTAGTTTTTGTATTTTTAATTTTTAGTGTTTTTTCAGAATTTTCTTATTTTCACAGATTTTTTTGGTTAATTTAATTAAACTGATTTTCTAAACGTTTTTTAAACATTAAGATATATCATCCCTGGTAAGTTATTTTTTTAAGGTTTTTAAAATATTATTGCTAAATGTTTGGTATCAATAATGGATTATTTCTTATTTTGAGAGAAAAGAAATTGAAATAATATCATATATTGACTAGAGTTTAGTAAACGACAGAGACTGCATCAAGTCTGAATATAAGAATAATTTTTTGAGCTTTTATATGGTTTACAAAATACTCTAATTATAATATTATAAAGTATTACTTTTCTTTTTCTTGTAAGTGCGAATCCATACGTGATTTAGAATTTTTTTGGTTAATTTGTCATATTTTTTAAGAGCTAAATGTCTTAAGTTGTTATTTAGAGGCTGATTGGTCAAAACATTAGGTGGTTCATGTGACGCCAACCATGACTTTCACAAGTCTTCAATGCGTTGGAAAGAACTTGACATGAAAAAGTGAGGTTTTTTGAACTCTTTATCAGTATATATGCTAATGAAGTGAGAATATGTGAACAAAAAACGATGACAGATTTCAGGTAGTGTTACGTATGTATCATTCATTAATATTTATTGTAAGCTAGCTTAGGTTGAACACGTGATGACGACTTGACTAATTTATACTTCACGACCTCATTGAGTCGATGAAGTCATCTAAAATTCCTTTACTCAATTTGATTTCTGATTCTCTTGATCTCTCCCCAACTTCAATATTTGAGACAATGGGTTTATCCTTTCCTCTCATCATCTTGATCGTGCGCTTTCTTGTTTCATTGATGATGTTTCATCTTATACTTGCTGCCTCTTCTTCTGATGTGTATCCCCTTTGCCATGATGATGAGAGATTTGTCTTGTTGCAATTCAAGGAAAGCTTCATCATCAATCAGTCCGCGTCCAAAGATGCATCTGCTTATCCAAAGGTTTTGTCATGGAAGCCCGATCAAATCAGTGATTGCTGCAAGTGGGACGGCGTAGAGTGCAATAAGGACACTGGTCATGTCATCGCCCTCGATCTCAGTAGCAGTTGTCTCAAAGGTTTTCTCAACTCCAATAGCAGCCTCTTCCGCCTTGCTCACCTCCAAAACCTCAATTTGGCCGACAATGACTTTAACTCTTCTCCAGTTCCGACTAGTTTTAGGCAGCTTTCAAGGCTAACAGAGCTCAACCTCTCTTACTCTATATTTTCTGGCCAAATCCCCTCAGAAATTTTAGAGCTCTCCAAGTTAGTTTTCATGGATCTCTCATATAATCCTTTGTTTAAGCTCCAAAAATCTGGCCTAAGAGTTATAGCTCAAAACTTCACAAACTTGGAAGTACTACATCTTGACCAGGTTGTTATATCATCCAACGTACCCAATATCTTGGCAAACTTAACTTCTTTAACATCTCTATCTCTAAGCGATTGTGACCTGCATGGTGAGTTTCCAGTGGGAATTTTCCATCTACCTAATCTTTAGCTTCTTGATATACGGTACAATGAAAACCTCACGGGATGTGTCCCAGAATTTAACAGAACTAGCCCCCTTGTATCATTGAAACTTGGATACACGAACTTCTATGGTGAGCTACCAGATTCGATTGGTAACCTCAAGTCCTTGGTTGAATTTCATGCATTTTATTGCAATTTCTCAGGCGAAATACCATCTTCACTAGGTAACCTTACAAATCTAATTGTTTTACGACTTCAATCAAATAGGTTGCACGGTTCAATTCCACAGTCAATATCTAGGCTTGTAAATCTTGAAGTTATATATCTCCATGATAACGATTTGAGTGGCACGGTGGAGTTTGAGTTGTTTCTGAGACTCAGGAACCTCCTTCGTCTCCAGTTATCTGGAAACGATATTTCATTGCTTACAAAGCCCAGTACCAACTCAACTTTTCCAAAATTTTGGATATTATCCATAGCTGATTGTGACTTGGGTGAGTTCCCAGAGTTTCTGAGGAACCAAGATCAATTGGAGTTATTGGATTTAGTGGAAACAAAATTCGTGGCCAAGTTCCAAAATGGATGGGGAACGTAAGTATAGAAACCCTCTGGGCTTTAGATCTGCAACGCAACTTTCTCACCGGTTTCCACCAACTTCCGGTTGTACTCCCCTACGTTAATCTAACTATCTAAGGTATCTTGAGATTGATTCTAACATGCTTCAAGGGTCACTGCCAATCCCACCTCCTTCCATTGCTTCCTTTTCGGTCTCAAACAATAGACTGACTGGAGAAATACCACATTTGATTTGCAATCTAAGTTTAATAACTAATCTCGATTTGTCGAGCAACAACTTGGGTGGCCTTCTTCCTCAATGTTTAGGCAACTTGAGTTATTCTCTCTCATTGGACCTACACGGTAATAACTTTCATGGAAGTATTCCTCGGATTTGCGGTGAAACAAACAATTTGCTGATTATTGATTTTAGCCAAAATCATTTACAAGGGCGTGTACCGAGATCATTGGCCAATTGTACCAAGCTTGAAGCTGTTAATCTTGGTAACAATCAGATACATGATATTTTTCCTTCTTGGTTGGGCAATCTTCCAGAGTTGAGGATTCTCATTTTGAGATCTAATAAACTCTATGGTGCAATAGGAAGTTCTGATAGCAATTTCGATTTCCCGAAATTGCACATCGTTGACCTCTCAAATAATGATCTTACTGGCAAGTTGCCCTCTGAACACTTCCTAAATTGGAAAGCCATGCAAATCGTCGATGCCGCGAGCTTAAAGTATGTGGAAGAACGCCAAACTTCCGTGACATTTGCAGGATATACATTGAACCATACCTACTCTTACTCAATGACAATGATCAACAAAGGGATTGAAACGGTATACGAGAGAGTCCCTAATTTCTTAATAGTTATTGATCTCTCGAGCAACAGATTTGAAGGAGAAATCCCAGAAGTGGTTGGGAATCTAAAACGACTTAATTTGCTCAACCTTTCCTCAAACTTTCTCACCGGGCCTATCCCATTTGCATTGGCAAACTTGACAGGGTTAGAAGCATTGGATCTGTCCCAAAACAAGTTGTCTGGTGGGATCCCTCTGCAACTAACGGAACTCACTTTCCTTTCATACTTCAATGTCTCCCATAATCATTTGACAGGACCTATACCACATGGGAAACAATTCGACACATTCGACAACAGTTCGTTTAGTGAGAACCCTGAATTATGCGGAAGCCCTTTGTAAAAAAAATGTGGGAATCCTGAGGACTCACCGCCTCCATTTTCAAGCCACAACTCAGAGTTCTCATTTGAATTTGGTTGGAAAGTAGTCGCGATGGGATATGGATGTGGATTTGTGTGTGGAGCTGTGTCTGGGCAAATGATATCAAAGAAGTATGGTCGGTTTATGAAGATGTTTGCAATTTGGCTGTTAGAAGTTAATTTGTAATTTTGCATAGAAATTTCTTGAGAAAATAAATTCTAGATAAGATTTTTAATATTCTCAAGGTTGACTAGATGTATCTAGAGCTCTCTTTTAAGTATAAATATATGTAGTTGTCAGCCTATGATGTAGTAGAGAAAGAGAGGAAAAACGTGTACAACTGCAGGTGCAACAGCTCTGCCTAAGTAAAAGACAGTTTTATTAATCCATTGTTCTCTTATCAATAAGAAAATATATATTTCACACCTTGCTTCTTGCATGCGCCAACAAATTTTGGTATCAAAGCATGCTTATCCCACGCCTGAGTTTTTCCAAGTTAGCAACACTCTCATGCAAGTCTCCATGGCAGCAAATTGTGGAGACACCTTGTTTGCCTATACATCAAACCTGCAAGTCCCTATTTTTAATGGAGAACACTATGACTACTGGAGCTCTCAAATGATGAAGATATTTATCTTCCAAGATCTTTGGGAGTTGGTTGAAGAGGGTTTTCAAGACTTACCAGTAGCTGGGAGTTCATCTTGGACAAAAGAAAATCAGAAGCAGTGTAAGGAGAATATGAAGAGAAATGCTACTGCCTTAAGGATTATTCATTAAGGGGTAAGCAATTCTATTGATCCCGTAATATTTGGTGTAAAAAATGCAAAAGATGCATGGGAGATTCTACAAAAAGAATTTCAAGGCTCAAGCAAGTTCATCCATTAAGCCTCAAAACTTATGGAGAGACTGTGACAACTTGGAAATGAAAGAAAGTGAATCTGTCAAAGATTTCCATTCAGGAGTTGCTGAAATAATTAATCAAATAAGAAGCTATGGAGATACCATTGAATAAAAAAAGATAGTTGAAAAGGTTCTTAGAAGTTTGCCTCAAAAGTTTGAACATATAGTAGCAGCAGTAGAGGAATCAAAAGATTTATCAAAACTCACGATAATTGGGTTGATGGGATCCCTTATAAGCACATGAAGGAAGAATGAGCAGATTCTCAAATCAGTCTTTGGAGCAAGCATTTCAATCCAATCTTTATGTCTCACGGAAGGATTTCATCAAAGAAAGAAAAAGAGAAGGCAGCAACCAAAAGAAAGATCAATATGGAAAAAGTAGTAGCAACTTCAAAGATGGGCAGAACATAGGAAGAGGAAGAAAAGGAGAAAAATATCAGCAAAAAACAGGTACCTCCAGTAATCGATGTTTCATTTGCAAAAAATCTGGTCATGGATCTAAAGAATGTCATTTTAGATGCACTAAATGTAAAATTCCTAATCATTCTAAACGAGATTACTGGTACCGTGATAAACAAGAAAAAAGTGATGCAGATTTTGTGAAAAATGACCAAGAGATCAGCTATTTTACTCTTGCATGAATGCTGAACTAGAAACACAAAATACATGGTTTCTGAATAGTGGTTGCAGCAACCACATGGCAATGAATACAGACTTTTTGTGGAGCTTGACCGCAGCTTTTCTTCTCAAGTAAAGCTTGGAGATGGAATGTTTAAAAAGGTTGAAGGTGAAGGTATCATTGCTGTCGACACTAATGGAGGTAGTAGAAAATTTATTTTTGATGTTCTTTATGTCCCATATTTATCCCAAAACCTCCTTAGTGTTGGTCAACTACTCAAAAGGGGTTATTCTTTACTATTTGATGATGGTGAATGCACAATATATGATAAGAAAAATAATTTGACTGTGGCCAAGGTAAGCATGACTCAAAATAATGTTTTCCTCTTAGCATGTCATCAAATGAGAAAATAGCATTAAAAATGGAGTGTAGATGAATCTTGTCTTTGGCATCTAAGATATGGTCATCTGAATTATCAAGGCCTTCAATTGTTGAAGTAAAGGAATATGGTGCTTGGCCTTCCTTCAATAAAAAAAATGGACATTATTTGTGAAGGATGCATTTATGGCAAAATGCATCGCCTTCCGTTTCCAAAGACAGCTTGGAGAGCTTGTGTTCCTTTAGAGCTTGTGCACGCTGATATATGTGGACCAACTAGAACTCCATCTTTAAATAAAAAAAGGTGTTTTCTTTTAATTGTTGATGATTAATGCAAGGATGATGTGGATATTCTTTCTTAATAAAAAATCAGAAGCTTTTTCATTCTTTCTTCAATTTAAAGCTCATGTAGAAAGGCAAAGCGGTTATGAAATGAAGACACTAAGAACAGATTGTGGTGGGGAGTTCATTTATAAACCATTTATGCAGTATTGCAAAGAAAATGGCATTCAAAGGTTGCGGATAGTTATAAGAACTCCTCAACAGAACAGAGTTGCTGAGCATAAAAATCGAACAATTGAAGAAATGGCTAGGAGTATGCTTAAAGTGAAAGCACTTCCCAATAAATTTTGGGCAGAAGCTGTCAACACAGCAATTTACATTCTAAATTGCTCTCCAACAAAGGCTGCTCGTAATAAAACTCAATTTGAAACTTGGCACAAGCAAAAGCCATTGGTATATCAGCTCAAAGTGTTTGGAAACATTGCATGTGCTCACATTCCGTCTTAAGAAAGACAGAAGTTTGATGAAAAGGGGGAAAGCATATTTTTATTGGCTATAGTGATGAATCTAAAAGTTATTGCCTTTTGAATCCTAAAACAAACAAGCTGGAAATTTCAGGAGATGTTATTTTTGAGAAATCTAAAGGTTATTCTCAAATACCTCTCCTTTCTCGTGCTATCTAATAACAATATTGCTTACAAAGCCCAATGCCAACTCAACTTTTCCAAAATTTAAGATATTATTCATAGCTGATTGTGACTTGGGTGAGTTCCCAGAGTTTCTAAGGTACCAAGATTGATTGGAGCAGTTGGATCTTAGTGAAAACAAAATTCATGGCAAAGTTCCAAAATGGATGGGGAATATAAGTATAGAGACTCTCGGGTATTTAACTTTGAGATTAAACTTTCTCACCGGTTTCAACCAACTTCCGGCTAATCTCACAAACTGACATGTCTTTATATGATTAGTTCTCATAAATAAATAAACAATTCCCTGCATTGTGTCTACATTACTAAGATGGCTTCTCTCTCTCTCTCTCTCTCTCTCTCTCTCTCTCTCTCTCTCTCTCTCTCTCTCTCTATTTATTTATTTATTTTTATTTTTTATTTTATTTTTATTTATTTAATTTTATTTTTACCTTTATATTCCCTTTCTTTTATTGAGTGCAGTTTTCTAGAGTGCAGTAGATGATTTTTTTTCGAGGATCTGCTGCTCAATTTCCAGTATTGCTCCTATATATATGGTTTATATATGTACTTTTAGATTAAAAAAAAAAGGGTTTACCTCAGTTGAGACTTTAAACTCAAATCAGCTACTATATATTGTAGAGTGTGCGGAGAATTAAGTTGTTATAATTAAAAAATATTTTCAATACATATACGTACTTTGTATTTAGGCTATATATAATTAATATGGAGACTTGAACTTCATTTTCATGATCTTCATGACCTTCATTTTGAGCTACTAGTGCACGCAGCCTCATATTTCACACCACAAAAAATTAAGTTAGAGCCGCAAATGGAATAGTAACTGACGCTCTTATGTGTCACAAAAACTTGAAGAAGCGCAGGTAAAGGTCTCAGTTTTTGCCGTGCAAATAAACATCTCGATCGGGAATATTAGCGGCGAGAGAAATTTCCCCCCAACTGACTACCTTCAACACAAATGGACTAATTAAAGGCCCTCTTGCTTGTGGCAATAGAAATATTTTCGCAGCAGATAGTCCCAATAATAGTATGCCAACATCACAGATTTTTTCTAAGTAGTAGCAGAGCTTAATATTGTATGATCTAATCATGATCATTAATTTTCCTTTTTATAAGCTGTAAATATTATTATAAAGACCTCAACAACTGCCAAATTAAAGTGTTGCACAAATCATTAACTGATTTTTCATCACCATAACTTTGTCTATAAACCCAACCAGCATTGTTTGAGTTAAAACCTGAGTAGCAGCAGAAGAATGAAGCTGTGGATGTAAACTATGGCCAACTTACTAATCAAATAACCACAAAATTATTACTTGCTCTGAGTATTTGAACAAAGGACTTCCTGCCAGTAGTATGGTTGGTTCGGTGTGGTGCCCTATTTGCCTTGTTTTGCAATGACAAGGCTTGGTCCATAATAGGCATGCAAAACAGTTAAACTTTGGTTTTACTGTCTACATATTATTGAAAAACATCACATTTCTAAAATAGAACTTTGTTATTTTCTAGTTAGCAACCAGCGTTAAACAACTTCTTTCTACGCCAAGCACACAATTTTACCTTGAAGTCCTTGATACCCTAGTGCATGCACAATTTTTTCCAAACTGCTTTATCCACCATCTCGGTCCCTCTTGTAACAACAAATTTATGACTTCCATACCCTAGGTATATTTTGTGTAAGCCGCAGTAGAAAGAATTGAACCTCCTACGTAGTTTCTTGATAACCATCTTATGATGTTTTTGTTTTTCCCGTTGTGTGATAAAGTCAACCTAAACACCCACAAAAAAGCATATATAACTATTGTAAGAAGTATACAAAAAGACCCACATTACACTTCACAATGCGTAATCCTCAATTTACTTACTCGGACACAAGAACACTACTCCTCTTGTTCAGCTTCTAGCACATCATTCGAACGTTGGTAACCCATGTTAGCATAATGCTTGATGATCCAGGTGACCCTTCCACTAAATACGCTTGCATTCTGGCATGACATCTTAGTGCCCCCATCCTTGATCAGCAACGAAATCAGTCCAATCTTCCGAAACATGTCAAATTTTGTCATCTTTGCTCGTCCCCGACCTTGTTTCTTACTCACAGTAGTAAAAAAAGGTCAATATTATAACCACGGAGTCCCAACAAAATATAAGTGCACACCATATTAAAATGCATTGTGTAGGCAAATATTTTCTAGCTACGTTACAAGATCTACTTAAAATCATTTTTAAATTGGACCATCTCTAACTATACAAGCATGCTATTTCGAGAACTCAATTTCAAATACCACATCGGGTGGTTGCATTGAGTCATCCAATGAGGAGTCAGTGTTATCTCTTAGTGTCGGTACATTTTATGGTGGAGATGGCTCATCTTGTATAACTGGCATGTGCACTAAAATCGCCCTAAAGCCTCCCCCTATCCATGTACTCCTCTTCTTATACTTCACACCGTGTCTATCGTGGCTGAGAAACCAGTTACCCCTAATACTATCTTAGCTGCGTTCATAAAGTCATGACCATCTATATGGAAACATAGAATTGTGCGCTTCACAATAATTGTCCACGAAAATACTTAATGCTTATGACATGCTTGAACAGCTAGGAAATGAGAAAAATTCACCCTCTCAAAGTTGTGTTCAATAGTTTAGGATATTTTGCAGTAAATATCCTAACAGTGGGCTGGGAGCAATAAAACACAGGTATACCTTGCTCTTAAAAAGGTATCAACCACACACATTGTGTTTAGCACCCACAATGGAATAGTCCTAGAATTTCCTTAAGAGTTTATATGGTTTAGATATTTGAAACGCTCTAAACCTGATAGTCATTGGTGTTTTCATACTAGTTATATCATTGTGATGTGTTAAATGGATTTTCAAACTTCATCTAAATGAAGATGTAGTTTAAATAAAATAGGTAAACTACCATCACAAATTTAGAATAGTTGTTGATGAATGGGAAATGGTAATGTCCCATGAGATTGAACTAAACCTAGGAATGAGGTCTGTGTAACCTCTTCAAACAGTATTCAAGAATTAAGTAGGGAAAATGATTATACACATTTTCTTCCATCAATTGTATACAAAATCAAAACTGCCTAACAACCAATGCTATTTAATTTTCTCCCAAGCCATGGACGCAGTTCCTCCATACAATATAGCTGGGATTCATAAGCTTGTTGCCAAAAACCTATGCATGTGAGAATGGGTTTCCTACATTCAAGCTACCCACACTATATTGCTATATATGCTATCCTAAGAATTTAAACTGAAAAATCTTTAGCTATGAATATTCTTTAACCTATTTTTCTTTATGATAATTACTTGGTAAACGCATTCATAAACTTTACTGCATTAGATCAAAATTAAGTTTGTTAGGGCCTACAGGTTGTTTTTCCTTTTTTCTCTGATCCTTTCTTCTATTGTCATTATATTTATTATCATTGATCAAATAAAATTTTAAATGATATACAATTAATTGACAATAGTAATGATTCATGAAGAAATATTAGTTCTATAATTATTTGCTATTAGTTGCTGATAAATACACTCATAGTTATGAAGATTTTAGTGCTTCGTTCGAACGGTATGTCGAGCGCCTATCAAGTGAACTCACGAGTTGATAGTCGCTTGAGGTCCAAATCAACCGAAAGTCGAGCTCACCCATGGGTTGGGATTGCTATGGATGCTTTCTGAGTTGGGTGAAACGACGTAGAAATATTGTTTAAAACTCATAACATATTGTTTATTTTTATATTTAAAATATAACATAATAATTTTATCAAAATCTAACAATATGAAAAGAATGGAAATTTTAACTCCATCAAATACAGTCCATAATATTATTTTTATTTTTTGTGTCAATCTGTAAACTCACCGGAAAAAGTCACCATTTCTGGTATTTTTGCTTGCCGCAAATAATATGGACGCAAATAAATCTGTTTGGTAATGCTGGTATCGTCGTAATAACGTGTCCACCGTTATATGTATTTGTTAGGATGAAAATTTTCACTTATTACGGCGACTTATAGGTCGCCTTAATAAGTTATCTTCCTAATTCCCCCACTTTATTTTCTCACAATTTCCCCATTTTCTCTCTCTCTCTCTCTCTCTCTCTCTCTCTCGGGTTCTACACGGGGGTTTCCGATCATTGCTAGTGCCACCGTCTTCTCACCTCCTTTTGTGCTTCTTGCCGATGTTGTTGAGTTTCTCCTACAAACTCTTAGACTCAATCAATCTCTCTTTGTAACTCTCGCTCGTTTCTCTCTACATACGCATGGTGCTTGGTTGACTAATGTTTCAAGACAACAGCTAGCTACTGCAATAAATCGTAGAGCTTAGGTTTAGAGTAATTTTCCAAATTTTGCTATGGCATTTCGGCTTTTCCATGGGTGTGTCGGAGTATTTCCCCCATGTTCTGCGCATGCTTGATTGTTTGATTTCCTTTTTCTAAGATATATTGTGCAGTTCAAATCCTGTGTTAAACTTTACTGAGAATAAAAAAGGATGTAATCCTGTGTATATCGATTTTTTGTACTGAAATGTGTTTTTTTAGCATTTGTGTTTGTTTATTTTTTAGTATTGTGCTTGTTTATTTTTTAGATAAAGATGTGTGGGAAGGAATATAGAAGAATGGTTGAAAAGGAGAGAGAAAACATGGTCAACGATGTTTGTTTTGAACATTACGAGAATACTGATCCTGTTATCAAGGTGGAGATGAGCCCTGTGTTCAAGCTCTCCTTGACAAATGCATATGCTTGATGAACATTGTTCCAAACACAATAATTCGCACTTCCATTGAACAACAATATTGAATGGACAGAGTTCTAATGCCATTCAAACCATACAAAAACATAGAACCTGGCAATTACAATAAAAACTAAACAGAGTGAAAGTGGGGTACCAAAAAGAAAATACAGATATATGACATGAAATGTCTAAAAGAGTCATAATTGTCAAGTTATTTTTTCAGATATTTCTTCATGAATATCAATCTCTCTGTTTGGGGAAGTTGGCCATTAATTTTGTTATGAAATTGTTTTTGTTTACCTGACCACCTGAGTATCAAGGGTACCACCTTGATTTGATAGTTAGATTGAGATGGCTAAGAGAGAACCTAGTGGCAGTGACAGGAATCACTAAATCTGTGTCTCCACTGCATAAAAAATAGAAGCAAATTACTCACATTTCAGATGAAGTTGGTAAAAACAAACATAAATTCTACTTAAAAAACTCTGGCCACAAAACTTAAGAAAGTGTGGTCCCTAAAAAACATGCGAAAGTTGCAGAAATCCCATTTCAAGTCACAAAACTTAAGAAAATTCCTTGAGCTTCTACCCTTTGGACTAACCCATGAATCCAACCTTCTAAATGCATAGGATGAATAAGAAGTGAGAACAACATAATAATTTATTTATGAGAACATCTCTGAACAAAACAAATTTATATACCAAATCCTTAGTTTTCTTTTGATTTCTGTATAAAGTTGCAAAAAAATAGAAGAGGAGTGCCTTGAAAACCTGCAAGCAGTCCATTTGTAAGGTATTCCTGTGATATTTGCATGCATTGCCTTCTGCACTTCTGGTCATTTATAATATTTCTCAGCATGGTTTTCAATACATGGATCGTACCCAAAACCCGTCGACATAAAAGGGTATTTCCAAGCCTTAGATGCTTCGTGGTATTCTTAGGCAAAGCTATGCAAGATGATGTATATGCTATATTGATCAATGTCTCCAAACTCATAATTCATGGCATAATTTACTGCATCATCACATTGCTGAGACGCTTTTTCCTCCTTGAAATGGCAATACCAAAGAATCGACTTTGCATAATACTTGTGTCTGATATTATTGCATGGCTCCACCAAAACGTCACTGTTCCGATGCTGTCATAATAGTTATCTGTTATTTTAGCAAGAATAAAATAAAATAAATAAAAAATCAAGTATAGTGTAAGGATAACGAGTAGGAGGGCTTGCTTTAGGGTTGGGGTCTAGCTTTTTTAGAACAACTTAATTATATTTTGTTAGCCTTTGACTCTCAGAAGTTGTGTTATTATTGAATAGATAATATTGGTTTGAATAGAAATCTTACATACAAAAGTCCAAATTATCAAAAAAATAAAAACTTAAAACAGTGTGCTACAAATTAACATTAGCAAACAACTAATGCTCTTTGCACTTTGTTTGATTAATACCAACAACTTGAGTTTTCTTTTTCATAATTCAAAAGATGGAGTGAATTTTTCTATCAAATTAACATGTGTCTCTTGAACACGTGAGAGATGTTTTTCTCCTTTCTAGTCCATGAATTGGTAGAGTCTATATTATTAAAATAACACGTGATTCTAACACAGATATATTGACGGATTAACACAAATTCCTCTGATTCTTTTAAAAACTAAGAAGAAAACACTGGATATCATGACCTTAGAGAGGGAAAAAAAAAAAAGGTCTTTATAGAAATTGAAAGAGTATTAGAAAAGAAAGCCATAGAATTTGACATTGGGTGGTACTATATATGATAATAATTTTTGAAGGCTAAAACACATTTTTATTAAGTTGCTTTTTAAGAATCAATCAAGACGTTTACCTCTTTCTTTGGCTTAAAGGAAGATGGACTTGTCATCATCTTTGTTGACTTTAACAAATGGAATCTAAGGTCTTCCATGTTGATGAGTTAAGGAGGGAGGAGGACTCTCATGGCCTCTCCCATCTTGACCAAGTCTCCACCTACATCCTTTCTGTTTTTCTTCTTTCTCTTTCTATTTGGCAATCCCTCCCTATTCTCTAGCTATTTAGATATTCCCATGCTAATGGCTTGCTTGTAATGCTAATCATACCCTTTGACAATGTAATGTTTGTAGATAGGTATGTACAAAGTAGTTGTGAGTAATGAGTATAAAATGAAATTTTATAAATTAACGTAACTTAATGTAGTGCGATAGATTTATATTTTATAATAAAAGTATTTTAGATGTATCACCTTAATCGTTTTATAAAATAAAATAAATGTAGAATTTTCTATATTTGTATTGTGGAAATCTTGACATCCATCTAATTACAAAGACTAGAGCATCCTGAGCTGTGTGACAGAAGGTGGGGCAACTCTTTAGATTCAATAAAGAAATAATTTCTTGGTAATAAACAACATCAATATAAGCAACACCCCAAGTTTTATTCCCTTTATTTCTCCATCACCCCAAGTTTCACGCACTCTCCCGTATTTTTAAATTTTTTGTACTACAATTGTTTTGCTTGCCATATATAAGCATGAGTCTCTCCTGTCATGTATACAATTAATGCTTATAATAAGCACCCATACTTGCAGAGAGCTCCCCTGTTTTTGTGGGTGGTTCCTCTTCTGCTTCTCTAGTTCCACTGCTCTCTTTTTTCTCTCTATTTCTCTGCTGCTGTTTTGTTCTTTATTGGTGTTTTGGGCTTCACCGCGTCCTGTTCTTGTCTCTTTGTTCACTATAGTACTCAATACTCCTACTGACCAGCATGTGTGGCTTATTATTACTATTATTATACAATATTATATTATATCATTATTATTATCATCTTGCATATGTAGATTTTAATTTAAAATATCAATGATTAGAAAAACAATCTAACATTTATTGAAATACTTTTTTAAAGTCAAAGTTGTGTACTTCCTCATGGACTTTATACAACTTGTTTTTGCATTAAACTAAGTCCTTAAGATTCAAACAAGCTGCTGGACACAGGTCTCTATTTTATTTATTCTTAACTAAACAACTTTTGCACCTCTACTTATTTCTAGATGGACAAGAGTTGGATGCAAATCACTAACAGATTTGGATCTAGGGAATATGCTAAATGAGTTAAGGAGTTCCTTACCTTGGCCAAAACTTATGCTACAAGTAAGGAAATTCGTTGCCCATATGTCCGATGTTCAAATAATCACTTCCCCTATAAGCCAACTAGAGAGACACTTGTTCAATAAAGGTATTGGCAAGAATTACATGTTGTGGGTTTTTCACGGCGAGGAAGAAGATTTAATTATAATTGATGATGATCATCATGTACATGATCCCGAACAAGGGGATGACTTCATTGATGACGTTGATGTTATGTTATGAGATATTCAAGCTGAGGGATTTCCTGATGTTCCCATAACCGAGTCGTTCCATGCTGAGCGTTCGCCATCGGTCGATATTGATTCATCTTGCACTTTTGACCAGCTGTTGGCTGATTCTTGGTGTCCTCTTTATGAAGGTTGTACAAAATATTCTAAACTATTATTCACTGTCAAGTTGGTGCACATTAAAACACTTAGTGGTTGGAGTGTAAAGTCTTTTGACATGCTTTTGCACCTGCTAAAGTCAGTTTTTCCCAATGCCCTTTTGCCAAACTCATATCAAGAGTCATGTAACTTGGAAAAAGGGTTGGGCTTTACTTACACTAAGATACATGTTTGTCCAAATGACTGCATACTTTATTGGAGGAGAAATGTAGATCAAGATGAGTGCCCAAAATGTAAACTCCCAACGTGGAAAGTCGGTGATACTAAGAAGAGACGAATTCCTCAAAAGGTTTTACAACATTTCCCGTTGAAGCCAAGGTTGCAGAGATTGTTTATGTCACAAAAAAAATCAACTGATATGCGATGGCACAGGGGATCAACACATCATTTAGCAGGGTATTCTACGTCATCCTGCTGACTCTGAGGTGTGGACAACATTTGATCAAGAGCATGCTTGGTTCGCGAAAGATCCTAGAAATGTCAGGCTCGGTTTAGCTAGTGACAGTTTCAACCCTTTTAACAATTTGGCTAAGCCTTATAGTGTATGGCCAGTGATTCTTCTCCCTTACAATTTGCCCTTGTGGTTATGTATGAATGATTCATTTTTTATCACTTCACTCTATATTTCTGGACCAAGATCACCAGGAAATGAAATCGATGTTTATCTTCAGCCTCTGATAGATCAATTGATTGATCTATGGGATGCAAAGGCCAGAGAGACTTTCTGATTGCATGCAACATTGCTATGGACAATCAATGACTTTCCTGCTTATGGAAATCTCTCTGGGTGGAGCACTAAGGGGACTATGGCGTGTCCATCATGCAAGGAAGAAACAAATTCTATGTGGTTACCATATAGCTAAAAGCATTGTTACATGGGTTATCGCCGATTCTTGCCACCAAGCCACATTTGGAGAAAGAAAAAGACTATTTTGAATGGCAATGTAGAGTATCGCGACCCACCTACAATATATTTAGAAGAAGATATACGTATTCAACTCCAAAATATTCCTGATGCAAATTTTGGCAAAGTCATATAGAGAAGAAAGCGTACCACAGAGGAGTTCAATTCAACCAAGAAAAGTATCTTCTTTCAATTATCGTATTGGTCGACTATAAAGATTAGACATAATTTAAATGTAATGCATATTGAGAAGAACATATGTGACAACATTTTAGGGACTTTGATGAATATCTCCGACAAAACTAAAGATCATTCTAATGCACATCGTGACCTTTCCAATTTCAATATAAGGAAGGAGTTACGCCTTATTCAAGATGGACAACGCATTAATATGCCACATTCAATATAAAGTTTTTTTTTTATATATATTTTATAAAACTTTATATCTATATATACAAATTTGACTGTAAGCAAAATGAGTAATAATATTAGATACAATCATGGATTTCACAGGGTTCACATGCATACACACACACACACACACACAGGTATGTATCATGTTTTCATGACATTTTGTAGAAGAGTTCCAATTTGGGACGGTTGGGCTGGTGAAGAGGGATTAACATCCGCCAATCAGATTTTGACACGTTACATTTTTCACATTAAGCAAAATGAGATGCATCACACTAAATTATTGTTCTCCATAGCAACATTCGTACCCCCACACCTCATGTTCGACGCCCTGTGTGCTGGATCACCTCTTCTCTACCACCGTCGCCCATCTTCGCTATCGACCAACTTCGTTGCCCATTTTATTTGCCGTCGTTTGCTAGGTTTCTTGATGGTATGTTTTTTATCTCTTCAAACTTGCTCCTTCTAGATCACCCCTCACGTTTGTTTGCTTGTGATGTTGCCATTATAGTGTCTAAAAGCTTGCTTTGTTTTTTTTAAAGCAATTTGACAAATAATTTTTTGAATGATAATGTATCTTAAAATCTAAAGATAAAGTTTGGGGTGATTGAGTAAAAATAGAAGGTGTTCGCATAAAACTTCTCAGTTCTCACTTGTAATCAAACAAAACTTCCAGGAGCTTCTTTAATAACCCACCGATGGTTAAGGGAAAACCAAGACAACCAATTGTCAGGATTGGATACAGAAAAAATAAATAAATAAATAAAAGAGAGGAAAAAACGCCTGGGCGCACACACATTTTGTTTTATTTGAAAGAATCTATTTTTTGTCTTTGTCTCAACAGACCATACTTTTAGAATTTGAAAGAATTAGTTTTTGGGTGATAGACTTTCAATATACTTTCAAATTTGGGTTTTAGCTTTCCCCCCACTCTGTTTAAGATAAGACTGAGACATGAGTCATACTCCACTTTCAGTTGTCCTTTGCAATTCCAACTTTTTCAAAAGGACTTTAGAAATCTGTAGGAAAAATAAGAGAATGAATTAGCAGCCTCGTGTGACAACAGAGAGAGGATGCAAAGTGGGCCGTGTGGCTCGTGAGACGACGGAGAGAGGAAGCGATTTGGGTGGCAAGGAGGGGGAGTGGCTAATTTCGCAAATCTGGGTTATGGGGAGAGGGAGAGAATGAGAGGGGATGGATCCATTGCGTGCGTGTGGTGGGGGCATAGGATATGAATGGTGAGGAGGCTACATGTAAGTTAACTGTTGGTGGGCTATTTATTGAAAATTAACAGATTGACCGTTTTGAAGATTTTCTCTTTGTAGAATGATGTATGGTGTATCAGTTGGTAGAAGTGTAACGCCCGTCCTTGTGATGGGTCCTTTAGAAAATGAGAAAATAGACGGGAATTACGATTCCTTTTGAAATTTTCTTTCATTTCGTGCCAAGATATAAAAGACTTAATGTTTATAAATAAAACTTTTTTTCTTAATTTAAAAGGTTATAATGGAAAACATTAAAACTTTATAATTAGAGTTTCTCATATAAAAATAACATGCCTAGACTTTCGTGCTCTTCCCCTTGGGCTGTGCCCGTCCTAATGCGTCATGCTCATTTTGTCCCTGGGAGGGCACACATTAAAATTAAAATGAGTCAATGAATCGTAAGTATTACTTCATACAGTTAAAATATAATAATATGGGTTTTTAGTCATGCATTCATCACTCCATACATATCATATACTTATCATGCATGGATATTCGATTCGTTTTAAAATGTTGCGAGGTGAGATTTTTCTTTAAAAACGTTTTCTTCTTGTAAAACAGTTCCTCACGCATTGCTACCTTCATTTCTTAAAAAGTCTTTTCATGCATATATCTTTTCATACATACATGCATTCTTTCTTAACATGCATACATTCTTTCTTATCGCTTTCATTGGCCGTCACACACTATTGCGCCCCGTGTAGCAGTCTTTTAGACCTGATTCCACCAGTGGCCACGGGTTGGGAATCTATTCCGTTAGGGTGCATCACTAGGTGTACTACCGATACTACTTACCCGGCATTGCAATCTGCCTAGTCCATTCCTTTGGTACCTTTTCCATTCCATTCATATGACCATTACTGATGTGAACCCCAATCGACTCGCTTTGAGACCCAACAACAATATTGGAAAAAACAAACCCAAGAACGCCAAACTCAAGTCTATGGATGGAGAATTTAGACCCGTTGAGATCTCGTTTCAAGAACCTAGATTATATTAAAATCTAGACCCAATGAAGTCTCGTCTCAAGAACCTAAATTACAAGGAGGAACGCCACAAAGGTTGTAATTTACCTTTGATAAGTTCAAGAGTTCAATTAAGAACAAGAGGAGAAAACTCACTCACAATGAAAATTCAATAAAAAATGTCTTACCCCCTCATATGAGGCTACAAGTGGTTTAAATAAACAATTCCCAAAACCCTAAAGTGAGCCGCGGGTACTGTAGCGTGAACAGTGCCCGGGCTACAGTACTTCTAAAACCCTAGTTCACTTTAATTTATAACTTTCCAAATATGCCCTTGGCCAAAATACAAGACCTTCCCAAAAACATAGTTCATTAGAAATAAGACATATGTGTGGGCTAACATCCTCAAGCCCACTTATTCTAAACTAATAAGATAAGCTCTTTTAATGAAATAAATAAGTTCATGGTCTTCATTAACAGTAGGCCCAAGTCGTGTCTTCCATAACTTGGATCAAGTGGATCAAAACTGGTTCTGGCTCTTGCTAGCTTTATCCCAATTAGATTGTACCAATCCTTGCATTGCTTCTTTGATCTTCATGGCTCTTAATCTTGTAATTGATCCTTAAGACTTGGTCCACCTTGAGGCCCATCAATTACGTATTTTCATACATTAAGTATTCATTCATTTCAATATTTTCTTTCAGCTCAATCATTTCATTTCTTTACAGTCCATTCATTCATTTCAGTCTTTACTGTCCTTACAATTCTTTGCAGTTCTTATAGTTCTTTCAATCCTTTTATTTATAAAAGTCATTTTAAATGCTCGTTCATAAAAGTCATTTTAAAAACAATTCTCACAGTCCTTCAGTACTTTCATTCATAAAAATTTATTTTAAAAGCATGAGACATTTTAAAACAATTTCTTTGGCATAATTTAAAACGTCAGTTCGTGCATCATTTAAAGTATCAGTTCATTTCGTTTCATGAATATACATACAATACATACCACTTATAGCATCCATCCACATGCGTACACTTACGTACTTTGTGAGCGTGAAAAGTGGCTGCCAAGGAGGGTCGTTACTTACGTATACTTGAAAACTTATACTTAACATTCTTTCTTAAAACAGTTTTTTGCATTAGTTCACAAAACATTTTAAAGAAAAGCATTTCGTTTTCATTTTCATTTATTTAGAAAACTTTAGAAGAGTACGAACACAATACTTACCTGGACTTCATCCCATACTCATTTCATGCAGTCCATTCGTGTGCGTGTTAGATGGCAACCTACATACATACACATAACCTTACGTCATTTTCTATCTAATGCATAAGCAACTATACTAGAAATAGAACTATGCTCACTTGGAACACTCTTCATCCATCTCTGGGCTCTTACGTGCCATTTACTATGCTAAAACCTTTGGAATCCTATTCCTTAAAGTGAACCTCCGTAATTCACCTTAGGGTTAAGACACTAAGACTTTTGTCTTACTCTTCTATTTCCACATTCCGATGCATGATTCCGATCGACAGAGTCACGCTTTCCAACCTTAGGCGATATACTCATCACTACCTTCATGTATCTAAGCCCCTACTCAATCCTCATTCCCATCCATACAGGGCACATGACTTTAAGCCAACTTTGAGGCTTAAATATCGTGCAACCATACTGAGAACAAATTACCCATTATATATGGTGAACATGTCCGGCACACGTGTCTCTCCAGAGGCACATGTACCTTATCCATTTTTTACCTAAGATCAACTTATAGTTCAATGAATGTCCGCTTGTATAAATAAGCTTCATACTCCGATACCAACTTATTCAGACTCGATTGATAGGACTCTTCCTATTTTTCGGCCTTGTACAAGTTCATCCCGACACTTAACAAGATGACTGCATCCACAAATACACCTCTATCACAACATGTAGCTCGAGACTAATCCTGAGCTACAGCACGACGCCCGTCATGCTTCCGCTGCACTACTCTTACACATTTCCACCACTTCACATATACTCCCAGCCGTAAATCAACCACAAGGTGACATCCTTCACCTCGAACTATAGGCCATGTCACAGCTACTTCAGGACACCGTTACACAGTTTCCGACGCTACACAATACACTCTACGCTCATCGACTACACAACCATCCTTTTATGCACGACATGCCTTACAGTGCATCGCTACACAATACAGAGCACACGCCATGTGTACTCTCCTCACTCTACGCCACACGTCATTACGGCGCACATCACACTGTGCGCCGCTGCACTACATGGAGTACACTCCATGTGTATTCCCTTCACACATCACGCCGCATCACAACTATGGCATACACTTCACTCCCATACTTCACATCACATTTCACAACACTACACAGTTATGTCCAACACTTCGTTACACAGCCACATTTCACTTCACAACTACACAGCGAACTCTACAATTACTAACAGCACAGTCCACAACCTATTAACTAACATATATCATAAATAATGAGAGATAAAGGGTTATACTTGATGAAGTGATAAAACTACATAATTAAGCTACTTAAGTGAATAAATTGTTTAACCAAAAATGATTTAAGTACTTAATTATGTAGTAGATCATGATACTTGAGTCCTTTGATAAATTTTAATATTTTTTGTGCTTAAAAAGATTTATAACACAATTATTTCACATCAAAATAAATATTTTAATTTTATTCTTTTCATATGATGTTTATACGCTGCAGGACATTTTGACAAATCATAAATAAATGCAAAAGGAGCTACAAGTTGCAAGCTGCTGCAGAGACACTCACGCATAGCAGAGTAAATTCACTCAAAGCAGGGGCATTTCAGAGTTTTCAAAGAAGATTGATGCATGGAAAGAGGCAGACTAATTTTTACTTTTACTTGTTTTTAGTTTTGGAGTCTACGGTGTGGGGTCCCTCTCTCTCGGAACGTTTTGTCTTATTTTTTTTTTACTTCACATTTTTCTTGCTCTGGAGAGTTTTACGGTTCCAGACCTAGGCAGTAGGAGTAGCTCTCATTTTTATTTTCTTTTCGGTTCCAGACCGTGGAACGGCGGAACTTGTTTCTTTCTTCTTCTTTACGTTGAAGTCCAGACCAGAGGGGCTAGTCATTTTGGGATTACGTTTTAGTTTTCTTTCCAATTTTTTTTACTCTTTCGTTTGGATTTTATTTTTCATTTCTTTCTTTTCTCTTAGTTACCAAAACAGAGGTAACGGTTCAGACGGACGGAACTATTCTTTCTATTTTTTTTTTCCTTTCTGGTTTTCGTTTCAGGCGGGGGCTCTCTCTGAAGCTTTCAGTTTTTTTTTTTTTTATCGAGAGCAGAGCCTTTTACGTTTTCAGACGAGGGAGGTGGCGGAGCTCTCGTTTTGAGTTTTTACTTTTTTTCCGTTTCGTTTTGTTTTTCGTCTTCACGTCTTGAGGTTTCATGTCCAGACCTTAGTCGGCTGGTTTTGGAATTTATTTGTTGTTAGTTTAGTTTCTTTTCGGACGGAACTCTCTCTCTCTCTCGGGTTGAGATTGGATTCATCTAGTTTTGAGTTTTCTTCTTGTTGGTTCGAACGGAGAACCGGGCGGAAGCTCACTTGCTGGGCTTGTTTTTAGTTTTATTTCTAGTCTTTTGTTTTACATTTTTGGAGGTTCCAGACTAGCTTACGGGGGCGATTTTCATTCCTGCATTTTATTTCTCGGCGTCAGCTAGTTATTTTTATTTGCTTTCTTGCTATACATTTTCGTCTGCTAGAACTTTAGCTCAACATTGGCTCTTCGGCATTTCCTTATTTCTCCTACAGTTTTTTTTTTTTTCTTTTGGCACTTGTTTCTTTTAATTATCTTGATTTTCGTTCTGCTTGTTATTTTTAATCTTCTGCATTTATTTTTTATACAGCAATTTAAAATGTTAGGATTCATCATTTTTGAGCATTTTACTAATTTAGAGATGATAGGTTAGATTTTAGATTTGGGATTCAATGAGTAACCTATTACTGATTTGGGGTAGATTTTCTTCAATGTTATGTGATTTCAATGATTAACTTGGTGGATGATATTTCAGTTTAACATCTAGAAAGGATTGAAGTTCTTTGTTCTTAGTTTAAATTAGTTGTAGACGTAAAGACACAATTAATACTTGAACAAGTAATAACACTTTGATGACTTTCTTCTAATATTTTATAATTGTTATATAATCTGTCAAGTGGTTTTATTAGGCTAAGAATTGGGGTTCGTTGTTATATTTTCCGAGCATGACTTCTAGGAATGAGAGCATGGTTGAGAGAAGATGAAAAGAGAAGTAAATACCTCTCCAAATCAGTGGGTGAAAATTGTATCCCAAGTGTTTGTTTTATTGTTTATTACAAATTTAATTCATTTGCTACACATTTTCTCTAAACTTCTTAGTTTTGGTAATTTTATAAACATAGATTCACATTTATTTTCATCTTTCATAATCGATACATCTTTTACACAAAGAAAATCTCACAAACACTTTGATAACTCTTTGTCCCTGTGAAATACGATCCTGGACTTATCCTTGTATTACTTTGACAGCTTCTACGCTTGGAAGACAAAATTATAAGCTGATTAAATTTTTGGCTCGACAGGATAACCCATGCATTGCTCGCTGCCCATCACGATCAAGGCATCGGAGTAGTCATATGTGGCGGTTAACACTGCGTATTGTGGCTGTTTGGGTTACTAGAGGTGGCTACATGTGTGGATTTGAGCGGGGAAGGGTTTGGTTGTGGTTTTAGAGTGGTGGCCTCAAGACGGTGCCGAACTGGCACACGGAGGAGGCACGGTGGTCCGTGGAGGTGTTTTGGGCCATGTATTTCAAAGTATGGGAAATGGAGAGGGAGGCTTGGTTGGCAAGGAGGAGCTCAAGGAGGAGCCATGGTGGTCAGGGGAAGTGCTTGGTGGGGTGAGAACCCAATGATGTGAACCCCAATCGACTCGCTTTGAGACCCAACAACAATATTGGAAAAACAAACCCAAGAACGTCAAACTCAAGTCTATGGATGGAGAATTTAGACCCGTTGAGATCTCGTTTCAAGAACCTAGATTATATTAAAATCTAGACTCATTGAAGAACCCGTCTCAAGAACCTAAATTACAAGGAGGAACGCCACAAAAGTTGTGATCTACTTTTGATAAGTTCAAGAGTTCAATTAAGAACAAGAGGATAAAACTCATTCACAATGAAAATTCAATAAAAAAATGTCTTTCCTCCTTAAATGAGGTTACAAGTGGTTTAAATAAACAATCCCCAAATCCCTAAAAGAATAGTGCCGCAGGTACTATAGCATCTAAAACCCTAGTTCAAATAAAATAATAACTTTTCAAATATGCCCTTAGCCAAACTACAAGGTCTTCCCAAAAATCCTAGTTCATTAAAATAAGACATATGTGTGAGTTGATATCCTCAAGCCCACTTATTCTAAACTAACAAAATAAGCTCTTTTAATGAAATGAATAAGTCCAAGGCCTTCAATAACAATAGGCCCAAGTCGTGTTTTCCATAGCTTGGATCAAGTGGATCAAAACTGGTTCTCCTTCTTTCAAGTCCATCATAAGTGTCGGGCTCTTGTTAGCTTCATCCCAATTGAATTATACCAATTCTTGTTTTGCTTCCTTGATTTTTGTAGCTCTTAATCTTGTAATTAATTCGTAAGACTTGGTCCGCTTTGGGGCCCATCACCCACGCATGGCGGCGCTAAGGCCGTTGGTGGTGGTGAAGCCATGTAGGAGACCCATTTATGGGTCATGTGCGTGTGTGCCATGGGGAGAGAGAGAGGAGGTGGGTTTGGTGGGGGTTGGTCACCGATTAAGGGGGGAGGTTGCTGGTGAGATGCGAAGGCCTGAGCTACAGTGTACGGTGGCGCACGGGGTGAAACCCGTGTGGGTTGGTCGTGGCTTCGTGAGGAGCAATCTGAGGGAGAAGAGGGAACTAAAGGAGGATGAGGCTATGGAGGGGAAGCCCATGAGGTGGTGAAGCTGTTGGTGGTGCTCGGTGGCCACGTTGGCCGCGTAAGGTGGTGCTAGGAGGAGATAAATGGGTTTTCATACCCATTTGGTTAAAGGGAGGAGGGGAGAGAGAGGGTTGCGGGTGGGACTCACCATCAGTGGGGTTGGACTTGCTGGAAAGAGGGGGAGCTGCCAGTGGTAGAGGTGAAGTTGGGCGGCATGTGGTGGCGCCAGCTAGAGGAGATAAGCCGCACGAGTGAGGGAGAAGGGAGAGTGCACGTCGGCTGGGAGAGAGCGAGAGGAGAAAGAAGGGAAAGGGAGAAGTGAGGGAAAAAAGATAGGGGCTTGGATATTTAATCCAGGCTCTTCGTTTCAGGATCTTCAAAACGATCTAATTGTGAGTTTAAATACTGATTTGAAAACACGTAAGCGTTTTATTTAAACTAAAGTTTATAAAATAATATTCCTTCATCATTAATTAAAATGATGAAGTCTCATTAGCTATTTAAATAGAATAAAACCATTTAAATTAATTTAGAGTTTTCAACATAAATTTAAATCTTGTATTATTTTTAAATGACTAAAATATTTAATTTAAATAATTTTCCACAATTATAATATTTTTAAAGAGCATAACATTTTTGGAGCTCTTCAAAAATATTATAATTGTGTTATTTAAAAACAAGTTTAGTCTAATAACACTGAAAATATCACATGTAAATATTTTCAAAATATTTAAAATATTCGAAAGCTTTTAAAATAATAGGTTTGCTTCAAAATCCGCTTGGTATCTTTTAGAACACGCTATCGAGGTACGACACGTAAAATGAGGCTTGTAATTATAAAAGAAAGAATGAACGGATTATTACAAGAAGAGTGAGATGTCAAAGGATGGAAGCCAATGACTATTTTGGGAGGTGCGGTATAGAATTGTGTTTCCATATAAAAGTTAATATATACGCTCTCATTCGCACCTAGATTTTATAATGATTTATTTATGATCGATGGTTTCTCATTTATTTGGTGCTCTTGTTTCTCATAGGATTGAACTAAGGAATCGAGAAATACAGAGCAAAAATGTTTCAGAAGCTGTCAAAGAATGAATCAAAGTTGAAACCCATGAAAAAAGAATTCCACTTGTAAATTTACATTCCATTATGATATCTTGGATGGTATTGTGTAAAACTTAAGACTAAAAAGTGGTAAATTTCAAATATATACGTTGTGGTAATTTGAATGATGTTGGCAAGTAAATATAAATTTTTTTAAATTTAGTATTTTTTAATTTATTAGTAAGCAATTACCTATCATAAAAGAATTAAATATCATGGGAAAAAACAACCACACACTAGGAATAAATTTTGTTGGTTCCAAAATGCTAGGAAATTATTCTGGAAAAGGCAAGAGTATTTCCAGTGAAAATAGAGTATTTGTGGCGAATACTCATCACCGGAAATTAAAAAAATTTGGCAAACTTTTTTTGCGACAAAATTTTATCAAATTAGCTGCTATTATTTTCACAAGAAATGATGGATATTTCTGTCAATTTATAAAATCGTTGGAAAAAATTTTACTTGGCTTTTTAGAAGCGGCTACTCGAGGGCGACTTAAAGTAGCCAGAATTATTTTTGATAGTATTTCTGGCGACAAAAGTCGCCATAAATAAACTTATTTCCTGTAGTGATATTTTGTTTTTAATAATTTTCATTTTTAGTTTTTTATTAGTTTTAGAAAATATATTCCAAGACTTGTAAAAATTGATTCAAAATTTGCCTGCACAAAGTGATGTTAACACCGTGTTTACCACATTCAAATTCCCTGCACGTCATAATTGATAAACACCTTCTAATCATGACTAGGGTGTAACCGGTCCAGTTTTATATAAATTTTAGGACCAAATCAGTTATACCGGTTTTGCATTTTCAAGAATCGATTCTGAACTGATTACTTTTCTAAATCGGTACTTTCGGTTTTATCGATTCTGATCCGATTCGGTCCGGCTTTCCAGTTATACTGTTATGACCTTTATTATACATATTAGAGCAGTTTGTGTGTGTTGATTAGTGTTTCACGTGGACTTTAAATTCTGCAGTGGATTTGCTTTAGTTGGCAAGGTCTTTTTATCAATATTGTGGGTATTATCTTTCAGCCTGAAAGAATTATATGGTATTGGACTGATAATATTTTATTTAAGTTATTTTAATTATTCATTTACAACTACATTATTTGTTATTTAGCAGTATTTTAATTAAGGGATTTAAACTATATTATTTGTTATTAATTTTACAATTAGATTTCAATGATATATATTATACTATGATATTTATATTAATATAGTATGATTTATATATATATTATTAACATATATAAATATTAATAATACTATTAGTATATAGTAATACTACTGGTATTGGTAATACTATTCTAATACTAAATAACTATAGACTATATCAAATTACCATTATGGAATATGCTTGAATCGAATGGTCCACATATTGCAGTCACAATCTTCTATTCAATTATGAAAAAGATTAGAAAAAAATAAATCTAAATCTTTTAATTTGAGATTCTGCTAGCTAGCGTGTTATGGCCATTTGCCAAACTGAATTAGCCACACTGATTCAAAGCCAAGGAGAGTCGTAAATGGGTGTCACAATTGATTTAACTTGAAGATAGTTGTGTTAACACGGTACTAGAAATATAGAAAAGGAAGACGGAAATACTAATACGTACTCACTTGATTTAACTTTAGGATCAGATGGATCCCCAACTGCCCAATCTTTTGCCTTTTCCACTAACTTCTTCACAAATTGTCATTTTGGTACCTTCTTTACAAATTAAATACTAAAAATTACCCCATCAATGTCTATATGAGAGCTAATGGCAGCACTAGCAGTCGGTCCAAATCTCATGACAACTTTTAGAACTCCATTTGGGATACCAGCCTGAAGCAAGAAAGTTATTACAACATGTAAAGGGAGAAAAATGAGGAAGAAATAAGGAATATATGGCATATTAGTTACAACCATGCATGCATCGATTGATTTTGTAAATGAATGCTGTGCTAAAAACAATCCGGAAACACACCAAGACGATATTTCAAGTGGTCTGGCAATTGCCTACATCCACTAAAGTAAAAATTCACTAAGTTTGTACAAGTTTACAAACACTTAGAATTTTTCTCACTCCGTTTACACATCATAGCTCTCCTTTTATAGGATAAGTTCTACTAAATATCAACCACAAATTAATGACAAATGGTGAGCTGCAGCAGCTATCTTCAATCTGCAACTATATAGGAGGGTGCAGAGCATTAAACTCGGATGGTGCAGAGCAACCTATTAGGACTATTTTGGTTTCACACTTTGGTGGTTTTCAATGACAACATACCAGCTTAGCAAGATGAGCATGGTAATTAAAGTGCTGAAAGGGGTGTTTGCTCGGCGGGCTTGACGACAATTGATGACAAATATCAACATGAAAGCTTTTCAAATGTAGATTCTGAACAACACCCAATTTATGGCCCCACCATTCTTTACATAAATATAAGCCATCATACAATTAAACCGTCATTCAATTGGCTCATAAATATTATAAGGATTACTTTATAAACACCATTCAAACCATAAATATTATAAGGATTACTTGCTCGGGGGAAAAAAAAAACATAACAAAAGTATACCAGGAAAGAGTCCTTAATGGTTTTCTTTTTTGTCATGTTTCACTGATCCTCTCGACAACAGTACACAGATAGACATAAATATTGTTTGGCATGTACTTGTAGATCACACTTTGTTAATATAAAAACTTTCGATGCAAAATCCGAAAACTTTCACAAGATTAACATGTTGCAGTTTCGCTATTAGTGTAACCTCATTTTTTACATCTTTCCATTTTTCTTACAAGGATAAAAATCATAAAATTGTAACACAGCCTAAAACACAATACCTTTTGTTTCAGGTAAGCTACAGCATCTCTCCTGGAAGAGAGGTTTGAAAAAACAGAAGATGAATGCTCAACAATAAGAAGTTTAAGCTGTTTCAGCTTCAATGACTCTCTAGGTAACTGAAATCAGCCTTCAATCAGTGACAGAGAATTTGCAACATTAAAACACGTCAAAGTTTTGGAAGACCAACCTGTCGATCGAAGAAGCTTTTTGCACAGCTTCTTCAACTTCAGTTTCGGTTCATTGGTCCTTTCCTCTTCTGATGTATACAAGGGTAGTGGAGCCATCTAACAAAAGATGAAACAAAAACAAGATGACATAAAATTTATGTAAGCAAAACTACAACCATTAAGTCAATGTTCAAGACATAAGGGTCTCAAGCAGTATAGAACAAAACTCATCCACTGACTTCATAGTGTCTTCAAAGATCCTCGCATGCATTTAGTTCCTTCCCCACAGACCATATCATGCAAAAAGGAAACATCCACAATTCGACATTATATTGGCCTATGCTATTACACAAAAGTCATGTAAAAATGGCCAAAATAATATTCAAAAAGAGAAAAGAATTATCCTCTCTTCCTTGAGTAGGGAAGGAAATCAAGGGATTTTTGGAACTAAGCCTCTGTTTTGCGTAACCGCGTACATCTTATTTTATTTTATTTTTATAGGAAAACCAATCTTAATTCATATAATAAAACAGATTACAAAGAAGAATCAATCCAAAGGAAATTAGCAATTACATCCGGGTAAGAACCCCACCATAAACTAATTTATGAGACACTCAAACCAAGCTTGGCAAGAGTATGAGCTACTGTATTGCAGCTCTGTTTGCATGGTTTAGAGCACATGTTTGAAATCGATGAATTAACTTCCTGACTTCACTAACAATGTTTCCCATGGTGGCCATAGACTATCCATTTCGATTGAACTCATTTACAACCAAGAGAGAATCTAATTCAATTGAGATATGATGGATACCAAGGTGAAGACACAGCTGTAGCCCCCTAAGGATTGCAAGGCCTTCAAGCTCGATTACATTTAGACTTGCCCTTTCTCTTATTGCTGCGGCCATTATAACTTCACCCTTTGAATCTCTTAATACAGAGCCTATACCTGCAACAGATCCATCTTGAGAAAAGGCTCCATCTACATTCAATTTGAAAGTGCCACGTGGTGGGAATACCCATCTGCATTGCCTAATTACAGATAGAGGTTTGTTCCTCAATTCACGAAAACCCTTCTGCATAGCCTAGGCACTTCCCAGCATAGCATCAGCATGTACATCTTTTTCCTCAAAAATCTTCATGTTTCTTCTATACCAGTAGCTCCAGCATATTAAAAAGAACAACTCCAGCAACTCTGCACAATTATAATATAGCGGTTTAAGAGCAACATCAATAAACAAGCTGGACTCATTAATCTGTAGCTGCTTTGGGAAGTTTTTAATCCAGACTTCTCTAATTGCTGGGCAGGAGAGTAATACATGCAAAGTATCTTCTCTACTAGCATCATAGAAAACAAAATTTTTTGCAATATTAACATATTTCTTCCGAAGGTTATGCTTAGTAGGTAATATTCCTTTGACAGCCTTCCATGCAAACACTCTTACTTAGAATGGAGTTTCATAGCTCAGATAGATTTCCACAATTTTCTAATAAGAGCAGTATTTGATGCTTCACCACTTTATGTCACCATATTTGCTGATAAGAAAAGTCTATAGCCACTCTTGACTGTGTATCTCCCATGAGCTTCAAGCGTCCAGCAAATCACATCTGAATTTCCTTGACTAAGCACAATCTTAACGATCTGTAGTGCCATTGCAGGAGGGAACATGGTTGTAATTTTGTTAACATCCCATTCTGTCTGCTCAGGGACAAATAATGAATTCACAGTAGCTTCCTCTGCACCTATAACAGACACAGAGTTCATATCAGCAATCCTTTTAAACCCTGGTACCCATACATCAGTCCACACTTTCAGTGTTCCCCAAACCAATTCTCCATCTGCACCCATCATTCAGCTTTGAGTGGACATGCAATAAACAGACTAGGAATTAAAGGTCATTAATTGTCACCTAAGAATTGACAATGTAAACAACAAGTTAAAGACAGATTCTAGAAACTGACAAGCTTATAACTTAATACGTCCAACTTTCAGTACTATACTTCAAACTTCTTGTAGTAGTAACAAACCACACTTTCAACTTCCATACTGAATAGAACAAAGTTATTTTCAATCTTAAATAACTCACCACAAGCGGGCAAAAGCTATAGATCACTTGTTTAACTTAAAGACAAAAATGTCATCCACAATTACATCTGTAAACCAGAAATGTGATGCTTAGTCATTACAATAACTATTGTAAAACTTAAAGACACAAAAAAATCAAGTCATCTGTTCATTCCCTATGAAACAGCAATCAATTTAGGACCCTAGTTTGAATTAGATGGTCAATCGGTGTCATCCATAGAACTAGTTTCAGCATCGGTCTCTGCATTAGTGTCTTTAAGCAGGTCTTCATCGGTGGAAGGGTCGGACATAGTATCACTAGAATAAGACTCTGCCTCTTCTAATATGTCGTTCATATTAGTCTGGTCCTCAAATTTTTGACATCAATTCTGGTGTGGTACCGATGTAGAGTCTCTCTGTAATATAGAAATTCATCATGGATTTTGTACTTGCTAGGGTCCAAAAATCCTTGCTCCATTTGTAGTAGTAATTTTTGCAATTCCAAGTCTGTCTTGTAGGAAGCCTTAAGAGAGTCCAACCATTTTGCTGTTGGAGTAGTGATGGCTGCCAGCTCTATATTGTCTTGCTCATCATTCATCAACTTTCCTAGATAACGCATTAGCCACTTTGTTCTCCTTTCCTTGCTTGTATTCCACTGAAAAATCAAAGCCCAGTAGTTTGGTGATCCATCTCTACTGAAGGGGAGTTCCTACATTCTGTTCCAGCAAATACTTTAGGCTCTGTTGGTCAGTTTGCTCCTTGAATTTATGGCCCAACAAGTAGGATCGCCACTTCTTCACAGCTAGGAATAGAGCCATCAACTCATTTTCATATGTAAACATTTGTAAGGCATTCCCATGTAATGTTTGACTCATCAATGCGATTGGCCTTCCCTGTTGCATCAAAACAACTCCAACACCATACCCAGAAGCATCACATTGAATAATAAAAGGTTAAGTAAAATCTGAAAGTGCTAGTCCCAGGGGGTTAGTCACAGCTTTTTTGAGTTATCAAAGGCTTCTTTGGCTGTTTCTGTCCAGATAAAGGAGTTTCTTTTTTTCTCGCCCGCAGTCTTCTCTGTCGCCGTTTGCTCATCTCTTCTTCGCTGATCGGTAAGCGTTTGACGAAGCATTAAACAGAAGCCAAGATGCAGAACGAAGAGGGAGTTATAACCGAGCTTTACATTCCCAGGAAATGTTTGTTGAATCAACCCAAGTATGAAGGGCTGCACATGCACCGTTTTCTTTCTTGGTTGTATTAGGCACCAACTGCAGCCACCAACCATCTACCCATCCACCGAATTCTGCAGCAAATATTGACAAAAGTTCATCTGCACCGAAAGAAGACTTGAAATTGCATGCTTCTTGTCCCCCATGGTTCTCCTATAAAAGGAGATGAATTCTGAAGAGAAAACTATTCTCACTGAGGTGAGAGATCAGGCAGAGGGCAGAGGGCGAAAATGGGTTCTGGGGAAACCCAGAACGGAGGCCATTTGAGAGAGATAGAGAGATGTTGTGAGTGTTTGTAAAATTGTACAAACATATTGAAAAATCGAATTTCCGCTTCAGTGGACGTAGGCAGTTGCCGAACCACTTAAATATTGTCTCTATCTATTGTGGGTGTGATTTCTGGGCGGCCAGAGGCGCAACAAATGGCGCATAATCTGCCGAGGAGAGAAACGGTGCATGACTCACTGTTCACCGTTTTGTCTCCATCTGCAACAATCTCCCACTTGGAGACAAAATGAGTCTACATATCTTCATAGCAACCATCACAGCAACTTCAAGTCATGCCTTTAAGTACGAAGGCCAACTGAAGCTATACACAGATAAATAAACCCATACTTTCCTGCTTGAGTCATCAATAAATGAAACATAGTACCGCGATCCTCCAAGAGAAGCGACTGGAGATGGCCCCCACAAATCTGTGTGCACCAACTCCAACTTTGTAGATTTTGGAGTTCTAACATTTTTCAGGAAACTATTCCCGGGACACCGCAGCAGAATGACGTAGCTGAACGCATGAACAGAACTCTCAACGAACGTGCCAGAAGCATGAGGCTGAATTCAGGATTGCCTGAATGTTTTTGGGCTGATGCAATTAACACTGCAGCCTATTTGATTAATCGGGGACCTTCAGTTCCCTTAAAGTTCGATCTATCAGAGGAAGTCTGGAGCGGAAAGAAGGTAAATCTTTCCCATTTGAAAGTTTTTGGCTGTTTATCATATGTTCACATAGATTCTACTGATCGTAACAAGTTAGAAGCCAAATCTAGAAAATGTTTTTTCATCGGTTATGGTGATGAAGAATTTGGCTATCGATTTTGGGATGATAAAAATCGCAAAATCATCAGAAGTAGAAATGTGATATTTAATGAGCAGATTCTGTACAAAGCTAAGTCACAAGCTGAATCTGAGGAATAGCCAAAGAAACCTGAGGTTGTTGACTTTGATGTTACTCGAGTCAACACTGATCAGAACGAGGATCAAGAAAATGATGATATACAGATCGAACAACGTACACCACTCACTGCTACTCGAAGATCTTCAAGAACAATTAGGCCACCACAGCGGTTCTCACCATCTCTATACTACATCTTGCTAACAAATAGTGGTGAACCGGAAAGTTATGATGAAGCTCTACGAATTGAAGATTCGATCAAGTGGGAGAAAGCCATGCAAGATGAGATGGAGTCACTGATGTCAAATCAGACATGGGAGCTAACTAAGCTTCCAAAAGGCAAGAAGGCTTTGCACAATAAATGGGTGTACAGAATTAAAGAAGACCACAATGGTAGCAAGCGCTACAAAGCCAGAATGGTCGTGAAGGGGTTTCAACAAAAAGAAGGTGTCGACTACACAGACATTTTCTCTCCAGTTGTAAAATTGACAACGATCAGGCTAGTGTTGGCAATTGTGGCTGCAGAGAATCTACATCTTGAGCAGTTAGATGTGAAGACTGCATTCCTTCATGGTGATTTGGAGGAAGACATCTATATGCACCAGCCACAAGGATTCTCAGTGAAGGGAAAAGAGAATCTAGTTTGCAAACTGAAGAAGAGCTTGTATGGCCTAAAACAAGCTCCACGACAATGGTACCGGAAGTTTGACAACTTCATGTGCAGTAATGGATTTACAAGACTGTAGGCCGACCATTGTTGCTATATGAAGAACTTTGACAACTCTTATATTATCCTACTGTTATATGTAGATGATATGCTCGTTACAGGGTCAAGCATCGAGGAAATCAATGAACTGAAGAAGCAGTTGTCAAAGCGGTTTGAGATGAAGGATTTGGGTGCTGCAAAACAAATCCTTGGTATGAGAATTATTAGAGACAGGTCTAATGATACTCTCAAGCTCTCCCAGGAGGAGTATGTAAAGAAGGTGCTCAGAAGGTTTAACATGGACAAGGCGAAACCAGTAAGCACACCCTTAGCTAGTCACTTTCGACTAACTAAGGATCAGTCGCCAAAGACGAAGGAAGAGCAAGAATGCATGAACAGAATACCCTATGCATCTGCTATTGGTAGTCTTATGTACGCCATGGTCTGTACAAGGCCAGATATTGCACAAGCAGTGGGAGCTGTGAGCAGGTACATGAGTAATCCAGGAAAGCAGCATTGGGAAGCAGTCAAGTGGATTTTAAGATATCTACAAGGCTCTTCAGATACGTCACTATGCTTTACAAAAGCAGGTTTAAAACTACAGGGATATGTAGATGCTGATTTAGCAGGTGACGTTGACAGCAGAAAAAGTACTACTGGATTTGTGTATACGCTGGGTGGTACAGCTGTATCGTGGGCTTCTAAGTTACAGAAGATTGTTGCTCTCTCAACTACAGAAGCGGAATACGTTGCTATAACTGAAGCAGGGAAGGAAATGGTTTGGTTGCAGTCATTCTTGGAGGAATTGGGAAAGAAGAATGAAAAAGGCATTCTGCACAGTGATAGTCAGAGTGCTATTTTTCTTGCAAAGAATCCAGCCTTTCATTCCAGAACAAAACACATACATTTGCGATATCATTTTATCCGATCTCTTCTCGATAGTGGACAGCTGATACTTGAGAAGATTCGAGGAGCAGAAAACCCAGCAGACATGTTTACAAAAGTAGTTACTGCTGACAAACTGAAGCTGTGTATAGCTTCAGTTGGCTTTCGTACTTAAAGGCATGACTTGAAGTTGCTGTGATGGTTGCTATGAAGATATGTAGACTCATTTGTCTCCAAGTGGGAGATTGTTGCAGATGGAGACAAAACGGTGAACAGTGAGTCATGCACCGTTTCTCTCCTTGGCAGATTAGGCGCCACTCACAGACACGCACAGTGTCTGCAGCAAGTGACGCCTCAATTCTCTCCGTAAATCACTGCACCGAAAGAAAAAAAAAATGTAAGCTGCTCTCTTCTATAAATAGGAGAGAGCTCAGTTGGTGTGTGTATCAGAGAGCGCAGCAGAGAAGTGTAGAGAAGAAAGAAGAGAGTGTGTGCTGCGTGTGTGCAGACAGTGTAGAGAGTGGGTGAGAGAGAGTTTTCTGTAAAAATCATTTTATAGTGAAATTACAGCAGCTGTGGACGTAGGCAATTGTCGAACCACGTTAAATTTCGTCCCTCCTTTATTTAGAATCGTCTCAGTGTCAGAATAGCTCCCAACAATGTTCAGCTACAAACAGGTTGATTACATCAAATTAAAGGACCATGCTTGCGTTCAGATCAACGTTGGGCATTTGGATGAGAATGGCGTGTAAAATGGCCATTTCTCCACCTTTGCTCTGTGTGGCTTCGCTTGTGCTCAGGGAGATTCTGACAGTGCGCTGGATCGTCTCTGGCAGAAAAAGAAAGTCGAAGCTCGACAACAGTAGAGCAAGGGAGAGAGAATATAGTTGATTTCTGTTTTTGAAGTTCTGCTTGAGGGTAGAAAAATGTGGTTGGATTTTGACTCCTTTCAGTTATTATGGAATATTGCAACTTTTTTGAACTGCCATGAAATAAAAAAGAAAAAAGAAAAAAAAAAGAGTTTCTTTTTAAAAGGGAAGGTAAGGGAGCTGCTATGCGTCAGTCCTAAGAACCCTCTTTATAGCAGGGTCTGCTTTAACTCTCTCTTTACAAAAGAAATGACAATGATGGCTTACTTCAGAATTTCCAAAACTGCATTTTGATTTCGTGGCAAACAGTTGGTGCTGTTTGAGAATGAATAAAACAACTTGTAGGTGAATTAAATGGTCAAAAAAATGTTTTACTGTAGATGAGTATGTCATCAAAGAAAATTCACTCTTAAATCTTAAATCTCATGCACTGAGATCTCTGAAAATTCATAAACTCTCTCTCTCTCTCTCTCTCTCTCTCTCTCTCTCTCATCTTCAAAGAGAAAGCGGAACCCTAACTCCACAAACCGAGCTCATGCTATCACGTATTCGAACTTCGGAGTCTTCACCAAGCCAAGGAAGATCACTCTAGCAACGATCGACTCAGTAAGAACTCACTGCCAAGATAGGTTCTTCTCCAGGACAATGCTAACAATGACGGTTAATGACTATAAGTATACCATGTTATGATTTACTACGTTATTGTCCTATTTTTTATATTTTCCCACATGCATAATATATCACTATGAATTACTGGTCATTTTTGCTAAATTGTTGATCTTATCCTTTAAAAATAAATTCTTATTTCCTTGTTGTAAAAGGAGTATGTGAGTGTGTGAGTGAGTCACGACCTAAGCCGAGAGGGGACATTATCTCGATGGAGCTTTTTCGGTTACTCAGGAGCATCTAAGAATTGAGTGAGGTTTCTGGGTTGTCAACATAGGATAACGGACTTGAGTGAGATGTAACACTCTTGGGTCAAAATTTTTATCTTTCAGCTGGCAAAGGCTAGAGAAAGTCATGATCAAGGACGGGGCACAAAGCCATTTGTCGCTCATTACGAAGTCATACACGCAGTCGTTACCTATGGTATGGCGAGAGGAGCCAAAGTATGTGTATGACCATGCTAAGGGGAGACCATGTTGCTCAAGTTAATAACTGGAAAATGGTTGGTAAGATGGTTTTTATATTGTTGATGGACCTAAACATCAAGCTTTTAGCTTCAATACATAGTCCTGTATTCTTGGCACCTCTTTCCCTTTTACTTTTCTGTTTTGTATAAGCCACCAAATCAGTAGCTTGGCCACGGTTGGGCTATGTTCTCTGCACATGTAAAGATTGTTCAGCCACCATTGCACACTCAACTCTTAGAATAACACTAGGGTAACCCTTCATATCTCTTTGGAAAATGCTACTTTCTTCCTGGCTTTGCCTTTCGGATTTGACCACTAATGAATTTTTATTTTTTAATTTTTAAAAAATTTTTACAAAAAATTACCACTAGTGAATTTTTGTTTTTTTAAATGTTTAAAAAATGTTTAGAAAAAAAAAAAAACTGATTACACTAGCGGGCACTCCCAGCAATAAAAGCTGGGCAGCACAGTAGCCTCACCCTATAATATATCTCTTTTATGGGCTAATATATGTTTGTGGCTGAATGATGCGGTGTTCTATTCATAGACTAAGAGAGGTGGTTGTGGTTTGAGCCTGCAAAGATATGTAAATTGGCAGCTTGGTGTATATTGAGTTTAAATGTGCAAGAAATTGATGGCATGGACAAATTTATGTATTAAGTGTTTGATGAATTGTATATTGAGTCTAAATGGATGATGAATTGAATATATGAGCGTGTATTAATTTCTATGTTAGAATTGGACAAGGTATGCTTATTTGAAGTGGTTTATGGATTGAAAATGCATGAGAACGTGGAGTTACTATGTTGAATAGATTTTTATATATTGAATGTGTTGTGTGTGGATGAAGCTTGTAAGACCAAATGTGTGCTTTGATGGATTGTATATTGATCTTATAAATGGGTAGAGCACATATCTATTTTTGGTTGGTTGTACATGTATGTTTGGTTTGAATTGTGTTATAAGTTTCTATACAAAGAAGTGAATGAGACTTGAGTTGAGATTGATCAACGTCAGGAAGTGTTCGATTGAATTGTGTATGTACGGAAGAAGGGTTTTGTATTTGTAGCATGGATCTCATGGTGTAGTGGGATTAAGTTAGAAAGCTAGAGTGATGCTTTGAATGTTAAGGTGAAGCATAGGAGCTCACTTCATGAATTAGAAATGGAGTGTGATATATGTAGAAGGATGCAAGGGAGGCGTAAGACCATGATGTTGAATGTAAAATGTTGGAAAGGTATGACCTCATTGGGGTCCTAATTCATGGTCTTGAAGTATAGGAAGGTTAAGTAGAGTTAGGACTAGAAGACGATGAGGTCATTAGTTAAATCATTAGTTAGGACTAGGATATGGAGAAGATTGAATGCTCTTGGAAACAAAGGCCTATTTAAATCATTGGTCTTCTTGAATAACTAGCTCCGGGAAAGCATAGAGCAGGGGCATTCACTAGCCGTTTGGGGCTGTGCCATGGTGGTCAAACTCAAACGAATGACTACTACCAGATTCTTACTTTTTGTTTTTTAAATCAGCGATTCCTTCTGCACAGGAATTTAGTTTATTCATTGTTGCACTATGAATTGTAGCATTGGTTTTTGGCATTTATCAAGTAGTGCTTCATAATTCAACACATTTTGACCATACAATCAATATAAAATGTTGGGGCTAGGCCAAAAAGCTACAAATATAAGAGACCATGCTTGTCATTTAAACACCAATATTGTTACCCGAATCATAAATCAAGTCAAACATCTAATATCTAACAATAAATACAAACACCAATAACCCCTTTCATCAAATTGAAGTTAACGCCTTAATTAGTCAAGGGGTAAGCGAGGGTGGCAATGTGGTTGTGAGCCACAGTGCCAATCCATAGCTTCCCATTTACTTCTCTTACTTCACTAACTAGTTTCATGACCTCACCCTTTCTATCCTCAAGAACTTCCAAAATCTCTCCTTTCTCATTGAAGAGTGAGATCACTGTGTACATTCTCATCCCCATCAATCGAGCTAAGATGCTCATTTGAATTGGCAGTCGGAAGTAGACACTTCGTATCCAAGGATTGTGTGTGAGAACTTCTTGTGCAGCAGTTCGGCAACAATCTATTGCTACCCAAAATTGACCTTTCTCATTTATTCTTACATTGTCTGGGAAACCCGGCAAGTCAGCAACCACTTCTGTGGTTCCAGATTCTGGACCTTCCAACCAGTATTTTGTTAGCCTGTCACAATGCCATGAATTTATGATGAAGTACATATAATAATTGCTTTTTCTGAGATAGTATTTTTTTTTTTTTTGGCTAGGTACTTTCTTTTAGGGAAATCCGTTCTAGGAGTGTGGGGAACCCCCAAAGCATGGACCTAATGATCCCTAAGAATCATCATGGGTGGCGGTGCCATTCGACCGGAAGGCTATTGGCTTTCTGTAAGATAGTCAAGAAAAATGGGTGGATGATTTTTGAGTGTCCAAAGTAGTAGCAGATTGGTTGGACTGCAATAAAGAGATTTCAACTTTGTAATGAAAAATCTTGGTTCAACCTGACATCCCTTTTTATAAACAATTGTTATGATATGATGTTAGCTCATATTAAGTTATTTAATTGTTGTCATACCCCAAAAGTCTTCTACAAGTGGAAAATCCACATTTGAAGAAAAGCTTTAAATGGGATGGATTAAGAGCTAGGGGAGGGATAAGTACCTGCAGTTGGTAGTTTCAGTAAAGAGGAGGAAGGTTTGGTCCCTAGATAATTGTACTCCATTCGGAAAAGCCAACCCCTCCAAGACAACATGAGTTGTTTTAGTTGGTGGGTCATATCTGAGAAGCCTACCAGTGGCTTCCCCTTCCAACAATATAAAGAAATGGTTCCTGCCAAAAAAACAAAAAAAAAAAAAAGAGATAGAAAAGACATAAATCCTTCTGAAAGCTTTTGGCAATATGCTTCCTTCTTTTGGCATATGAAAGCTTACACTCTGTCGTATCTTTTGCTAGTGTCTGTGAAGAAGATGGAACCGTTTTTATGAATGTCAAGGTCATTGGCAAACATTATGGGCTTCCCTTCTATTTGAGTTGCCAGAGATCTTGCAAGTCCTCCTTCAGGCCCAACAACCATAAGGCCATGATAAGCATCGGCTATGTACAAATCTCCACTTTCTTTATCGAACCTTAGGCCAAGGGGACGGCCACACCTTTTCTCATGCTTCCATTGCTTGGATGTGGTTGAATCGACACCTTTAGCACAAAGCTTCTCTGACCTTTTAAGGGTCACACATTATAATTAGCATCTATGAAGGCCAATCATCTATGAAAAATGATTTGTATAAGTTTCGAATATGCAATAATGCAAATCTTTTGAACATGTCCTAGCAATAAGTGAACACATTAACTAGAGAGTTATGGTAACATGCGAGATATAGCATGAATGAGACTCACCAACTTGGTGTCACGAGTGAAAAGGTCTCCCACCCAACACTTTGACCCATCCATCGAACAACACGTCCGTCGGCCAATCCTGTGTAAGGGCCACGCCCCAAGTGATCGAACTCTAACGATTCAGGGCCGAAGACTTCATTCTCAAATTCCAATTTTCCAAGTCCTAGCCGGCTTTGATTGTCTCTAGGCCAATTCTCCATGACTTGCTTGTATGGTGCAATTGTGTGCTTCACAGGCATAAACTCATGGCTTCCTAGGGGACCCATATTGAAAGGATCCATTATAACAAAACCCAAGACCAAAACAAGAACAAAAAGGATTGGATGCTGAAGTAATGCTTCATCTTTGAGTGGGTTTTTCTTGATGATCTTCTCCATACTGGGATGTTGAAAAATGAGATTCCAGGTCTTTATGATGATCAAGAATTATCTAAAGACTCGAGGGTGGAAATGGTGATGGATAGTACTTTAGTTTGGCAGAATTTCATACGGTAAGAAGTTGATAGCTAGCATGCATTATAATGTGATGGGCTTTGTGGTTGGGAGTAGGTTGTCTATTGTTGGCCATGTGGCTGGCATTCTTTTTTACTAAAGGAAACAAACGTACATGCACAAAGGTATCCGTATCATTTCCTCATGAGAAAGTAATTAGCATCAATTAAATATATATCAGCTCAGCAGAATCTTGAAAAATATCACCAAAACAATCCACCTTTCTGTTCTTGTCTATTGTTGGCATTCTTTCTTACTACCTACACTAAACATACAGATGGCATGGCATTTCCCTCTGAAGAAGGGATTTTAAGACTTCAATATCAACTCAACAGAATAATGGCCGGGACTCATCATCCCCAAACCTAACCCTTTTTATTTACACTTTTCAGATAAATATTTATTTATTTTTTTTTAAACACTACTTGTCACCACCTGTGTTTAGTTTGTCTTAAACCTTATCATCCTTATCGATCAGTTTCTTTAAAATGAAAACACGGTATCCAATTTTTAATGAGAAATGATATATGCAAGTCTCAAATGCACAAACCTTTTGCAAGCTCATTATAAAAAAAATGGACCCCACCTTGGAAAAGTATGAAAAAAAAAAATAATATTTGCAGTCCTAGAGTGTACAAGTATAGCGTACTCCTTTTAAAAAAGTAGGTAAATATAAGATCTACATAGAAAAATCATTTTCTTTTTACAGTGAAATCTCACTTTTTGTTCAAAATGAGTATACAGAACTTGCGTATCCCATGACTGTATGGGGCTCACATTTTTACAACAGACTTGTATAAAATTTATACATTTAGGACTGCACCTAGCATTATTCATTTTTAATTATTAATATAATATTTACATACCCTTGCAACGAGCATGCATGAATAATATAAGGAATTTTTTTAAAAAAATAAATTATTTAGTTTTTTAACATTTGTTTATTTTTAATAAGTCTTAAATTTTTTAAAGATGTATAAAATGTTTTAGATTCATTTTATACATCTATCACAAAAAATAATCGAAAAAAAAAAAGATTTATAATTTCAAGGCTTCATGAGATGAAGATTTATAATTTCAAAATTATAGCATATAAATTGAAGGCCGGATGGGATGTTGTTAGCCAAGAATGGACCGAACCTAGAGAAAGTACACACACTTTAACAACTCAAAAGAACTAACGCCAACAAATAACCATTTTGGGAATAAAAGAGAGCGCAATAAGCATGAATTTTGATTTTTTTTTCTTTCTTCTTTCTCTCATTCGTCAAGTGTAATCTACTATCTGAGAGAGAGAATGTGTCATTTTGTAGGGGAGTTGCAGAGCAATTGGGAGGGAGATCCCACATTGATCTGTCTCGATTATTTTCAACTACCTTTGATTGTTGTATACATCAACAGGTTTGTCACACTCCGAATAATGGTGTGATTGTTTGTTTTTTTATGTTACCACTTCACAAAGATTGCGTTTCACCTCACAAGAGAGAACCAACAAAAAGGGTCCAAATAAAGACGACCAAACAAAAAAAAGTCCAAGTAAAAACGATCAAACATAAAAAAGAAATAATAATTACAGTTGTAACTGTAGAAGCGCAACATAATCACTTTAAAAAAATGAATAAATACGAAATTGACATAAAAAAAATTAATTTGTTAAAAATAAATTTTATTCTTTTTCAAAACGTACTTACGAAATTAACGACAGTATCATTGCTCAACAGAAAATGTTGGTCACCAGACACAAGAGAGAGATTGGTGCTGACGATTACCATGACCGTGCTAGAAACCTTGTGCTATGACCAACGAGAGACTGTGATGTGTTTTTTTTTTATATATTCTTTTCTATTTTTATCCTCGGAAAGCTTTTCAAGTGAGCCTTGAATTGAAGCCTGAAAATAACCTTATATTATGTTTGTTCGCATTTTGTGTGTTAACCATCAAATTATCAAGTGAGTCAGGTACTTTTCCACCTTCTTGGAAGCAGAAATTGATCTTTTCATGCACTCTAAAATAAATAAATAAATAAATGAAATACAGAGACAAATAAAAAGGGGAAGAACATCAGGGGATGAGTGTAATCAATAATGCCAATAGTATGTAAGTGCTCAGGTTAGTTCTTGACCTGTTGAAATATTTGGAGTCGGACCATTTTCGTCAGTTAATTCTCTGTTAAAAGTTTCTCTCTGAACCAATCTGTGGAGGTTAGTATTTTATGGCCAACAAGCCATCCCACGATATTCAGTCTTCACAGAAAAGGTGGAAAGGCACGCTCACAGTTCAAAGCTGCTGTTAATCTAGAACAACTCCATTATGTATTTTGCGCCAGAATTGTTCACTAAAACACTCTATGATGTTTTAATTTAACTAATCTAACCCTTGAAATCTTCTTTGTGGAGCATGAATCCAAATATCAACACAAGGTCACCAATCAGACATTCAATTCAACCATGAAAATTTCCAGGGAACATATATATATATATATATATATACATATATATATCTATCAATAAGGTAGGAGAAGGGGGAACATTATTGTTTGGAGGTCACTATACCAGAAAAGATATAGATTTAACAACTATGTCTAGCCAAATTACAATACCAATTATAACTTCAACTATCAACTCAAAAGGTCATAATTAGGAACTCAAACCCCATTTTCAAACCAAAGCTTAAGTTTCTGAGTTTCAGCGGAAGTGCTTCAAGGATTAAAAGTAGCAGAATTGTCTTACCACACAATTCGGCAAAGTTATTTAACCAGAGAGATGATGGACTATTGATTCATTTACCGTTGTCATATAACCAGATTCATTTTTCATGATTTCATCTTATACATATACATTTCAAGTAGGACTGAAAAAATCTAATAAATGCAGACTAAGAAAAAATGAAATTAAAGATCCAATTCAAAAATAAAGGGAAAAAAAAAATGATTTTTGTTTTTTAACAGTTTGGGGGTAATGATTCTTTCTTCGCAATTTAAATAAATACAGACCAAAAAAAATGAAATTAGAAGCAATAGGTGGTTGAACAGAAAAGGCTAGATCTCTGCCTTCAGGCTTTTTAATCGTAGAAAAATACACTCAGAAATTCAAGTTCATTGTCATAAACAAATGCACTTTCATTGCCAAGAGAAAACAATGGTATGTGGAAGCTATTTAACTAAGAAAAGCTACACAGACAATTAACCATAACAAATTCTCTTAGTCAGCAAAAATGACCAGAAAACTTCCATACTGCAATGAGGAGCACCAACATGCACTGCCACCTAAATGAGTTCAAGAGTTGCACCTGAAAACTTGCATTACCACGAGAAAAAATATATATATTTTGATGACCCATGAGCATTATAGCCATTTCACATGCAATTGTCCAGTTTGGCAGATCAAAATCATACAATAACACAACTCCTGAGTCAGCCAATCCCACATCCATAGAAATGGCATCCTGAATAGAAATTACACAAGTTCAACATCTCCAACTGGCAATGCAGTCATCTGCAAGGTTCTACCATTACCTGATGCTGGAAACCGCACAGAATGCAAGTAAGGATCTGTGATAGATTCAATCTCGAAAAAGCTGAAATCATATGCACCAGATCGCTTCAAACTGAACACAAACACAAGCACAATCCATCCCAACATGGTAACCGCCCAGTAATTGTTCATCCCATTAATCAAACCCCATCCAATAGCATAACCAACAATGATTCCTGATAGATGACCAAGAAAACTTGCTTGTGGAACTATAAGTGAAGTAAAAATGAGGGACTCAAATGGTGCAAAACTAATGGGAAGTGAAAGAAATCCAAAAAGATCCAACTTTGAAGAGGGTTGCTTCATAGAAAGAATTGTCATCCACCCAAAAACAACACAAGAATATCCAACAGCTGTCACTCTCCGGAAATGCTCAAGCTTGAATCTAATAATCAACGTATGGTACATCCCAAAAACTAACACACCCGATAACACGACCAAGACCAACGTGTAATGTAGGTAATAAACCACACCAAGGCCTATATTCCCCAACTGTTCCACTATCCCCAGACTCCAAAGTGCACTCATATTGAAAACAAGATGAAGAACACTTATATGGGAAAAAGTTGAAGTTATTATCCGCCAATGGTGTCCTTCAATGGCGTTTTCATAACTAAAACCCACATGTGAATACCCAATGTTTTTCTTCTGTATGTAAAACCATATTGCACTACATACGCCTATAATACAAGTTGTGGCTGGTTTTTCCAATATCTCATAGAATAAAGGCCTCCCCATGAATAACAACCCTTCTACTTTATCTGTTCTTTCTCTAAAGTGCTTCGAAGAGGATCATATAAACTCAGTACTACAATTTCTACAAGAATAACTCAAGAATTCAGCAATTAAAAGGCCCCGATCAAGAAAACTGAAGAAACTCCCCCTAAAAAGGGGAAAATCTACACAGCCCACAATTCCAATTTACACAGACACCAATCTGAGAACTTAGTTTCTGGATAGCCAATCCGAATTTTTTCCCAATAAAGTAGTAGAAATGTTCGATGTACAGCAATGCAGAAAAGCCTACATATAAGAATTCAGAAATTTTCTCAGTGGTGAGAGAAGTATAGTAAATGAAGAAGAACGAGGGCATCCAGGATCAGATTTGCAACGAATTAGAATTTTGGAGATGGAACAGCTAACCTTTTGGCTCCGAATCGATTCAAGCTCTTCGTTGGCACTAGACCTTCTGGGAGTTTCTACACACCATATAACAATGAATTAAATGTTGAAAATTTTGAATTACTAGAATGTCCCTATTTGCTGGCGTAATTTATTATCCTGTCAAATAAGCTTTCCAGCTAGGGGGCAAAAAAACCATAAATTAATAGGCTAGCTCTCGGTGTTTTCTAATCGTTTATTGAGATTTCTATCATTTTTAACCCTTTTTATTTACCTTTTAAAACTACATAGAAAAATATTCGTTGTTTCTAAAAAAGTCTCCTCTCTTTTCTCTCAACTGAGAATTGAGGTGGTGTTTCAAAAATCTCCTTGCCATCTTCGGGTAGAAGGCAAGAGTTTCTTGGTGGTGCTATCATGGAGAATTTACAAGCCTTATAGAAAAATTTCAATTTGAGTGAAGAGGAAGACACATCCATCACGTTGGAGAATGAGGCGATAAGGGAGGTTCAAAGGAAGGGGGAGCTATGTCTTATTGGAAAAATCTGGATGGATAGATCTATTAGCAAGAATATTATTGAAACTACTATAGCCAAGATTTGGAGGCTGAGCAAACAAGCAAAATTTATAGAAGTTGGCTCCAATGTCTTCATTATCTCTTTTGCCAATCATGTTGATCGTGGTCGGGTTATTGAGGGACGTCTGTGGCTATTTGATAACCATATTTTTGTGATTGAATTATTTGATGGGTTTACACAACTGAGCTCTATGAAGTTTGATTCGGCAGCAATGTGGGTGCAACTCCATAACATGTCTTTGGTGGGAATGAATAAAGAATGTGGTGGAAGGATTGGAAGGTCATTGGGAGAGGTAGAATATGTGGATGTTGAGGAAGATAACGTAGCATGGGGAAGCTTCCTGCGGCTTAGAGTCAGACTGGATTTGTTTAAACCTTTAGCAAGAGGAAGAACTACAATGCTAAATAATATGAAATATTGGATTCCAATCCAGTATGAGAAATTGTCTCGGTTCTGTTTTGACTGGGAGAGAATTTTGCATGAGGATGGTGTTTGTGGGGTGGTGAAACAAGAAGACAATGTTCCTGCTCAATTTGGAACATGGTTGCGTGCAGGGGCAGATGGTAGAAGAATACGTGGGGGGCTGTGGGGGAGACCCAGTAGACCAGAAAAATGGGTGGCTGAGGGTGGTAGCACGGCAGATGTGGGAGGCTCAACTCATGGTAACGGCAAGAGCACTGGTGTATGTGACATTCAAGAGGACATTGATGATGGAGTTAATAGCAAACATACGTTAAACACTGAAGGTGGAGAGAGTCAAGTTAGAGTAACGGATAAAAGAGATGAGGCAAATGATGATATTCAAATTGGTGTAATGGCTATGGGGGGAGCATTTGGCGAGCCTATCTTGGTAACTGATGACATTGCAACTGGGCCTTTCATTCCATTTGGACCAGACATGCATGATCTAGGTACACCAACTGGGCCTATCTTTCATGATCCAGTTCTTTCTCATGCTCAGATCCTTTCATCTGAAACTGCAATGCCAGTTATACACAGCACAAGATCATGGAAAAAACATGCTCATGTACAAGGTAATTCTTTTACACCTAGTGTTGAATTACCAAGTAGGAAGAGAAGCAGTGGGGGTATTCTGAAGGATGGTCTTATGAAAAAACAGAAACTTAAGGGTAAAGAGAAGGTGGGAGAGGAACATGTTATCTCACAAAATGAATTGGCAGTGGCTGTTACACAGCCCTGCTAGAACCAATGATTCTCTTAAGTTGGAATTCACGTGGGCTTGGGAACCCACGTGGATTTAGAGCTCTTCTTGACTTGGTCAGAAGAGAAGTTCCTGAGGTTCTGTTTTTGCAGGAAACAAGATTACATGCAAAGGAAATGGAGAGATTGAAGTATAGATTGGGTTATGAAAATTGTTTGGCTGTAAGCAGTGATGGTAGAAGGGGTGGTATTGCTTTATTGTGGAGGAAGGATGTGGACATTACAGTTCAAAGCTATTCAAGATCACATATTTATGCACGGGTTAAGGATGAAGATTTAACAAATGCAGAATGGTACCTCACTGGTATTTATGGTAATCCTGAGGCCTCAAAAAGGCATGAAACATGGGCTCTAATCAGAGCTTTGAAAGTGGTTTCTTCTCAAGCATGGGTAGTGCTGGGGGATTTCAATGAAATCCTGGGATGTCATAAGAAGTCTGGGGGTTTACAGAGGGTGGAAAGGTAGATGAAAGATTTTAGGGATGTTTTGGATGATTGTGAACTACGGGATCTTGGTTATATTGGCCCCCCTTTCACTTGGTGTAACAAAAGGGAACCTGCATGTAGTATTAGTGAGAGGTTGAATAGGGTCCTCTCAAATCACAGATGGGGATTGTATTATCCTATGGCTCGAGTCCAACATGGTGCAGCTGCATACTCAGATCATTTGCCTATTATTCTTAGAACTCATGAGGTACAGGTGCAAGGGAGAAGCAAGAGACCTTATAGGTTTGAGGCTATGTGGGTGGACTCACCTGATTGCAAGAATGTTATAGAGAATGCCTGGTATGAGGGACAAGCTGCTGATGGATGTAGTGCAGTGATGAGAAAGATCAAATGTTGTGGTGAAAAGCTTAATTCCTGGAACAAGTCAAAGTTTGGGCATGTGAGGCAAGGATTAGAGAAACCAAGATCAAAATTGAAGTGGTTGCAGTCTACTGATCCCTGTTTTCAAAAAAGGGATGAACATAGCAAGGCAAGAGCAGAAATGCAAGTTTGGATGGAGAGAGAGGAAATCATGTGGAGACAAAGGTCTAAATCCTTATGGCTGAAAGAGGGGGATTCAAACACCAGGTTTTTCCATAATAAGGCTTCTCAAAGAAAGAAGAAAAACTGGATAAAGGGACTAAGAGAGGAGAATGGAGGTTGGAAATTTAATGAGGAAAGGGATAATTTGATTCTTGAGTACTTTAGTACTTTGTTTAAATCCTCAGCTGAGGAAGGACAGATAGATTTCTTAGATGGAATAAGGGGCAGGGTCAATGCTGAAATGAATGAGAATTTAGTGAAGGATTTCAGGGAAGAGGAAGCGGTTATGTCTCTACATCAAATGGATCCCAATAAAGCTCTTGGTCCTGATGGAATGGCACCTCTTTTTTATCAAAAATACTGGTCTGTTATTGGCAAGGATGTCACTCAAGCAATTCTGCAAGCTCTCAATCAAGGTCAGTTTCCTAATGATTTAAATCATACATATATTACCTTGATTCCAAAGAAAAAACAGGTTGAGAGGATTACAGATTACAGGCCTATTAGCTTATGTAATGTCCTTTATAAATTGATCTCAAAGGTTTTAGCTAATAGGCTTAAAGAGATCTTGCCAACTATTATTTCCAAGTCACAATTTGCTTTTGTCCCTGGTAGATTGATAACAGATAATATACTTGTTGCTTATGAGTTGGTGCATTTCATGAGACAGAAAAGAAGTGGAAGGAAAGGATTTATGTCATTAAAGCTTAATATGAGTAAAGCTTATGATAGGGTGGAATGGAGTTTCTTAGAAATTGTGATGAAGAGAATGGGGTATCATGAGAAGTGGATTAAGTTGGTTATGGGGTGTGTTAAGTCTGTCTCTTTTTCCATATTGGTGAATGGTGAACCAAAAGGCCCTTTGTTTCCAACTCAAGGGATTAGGCAAGGAGATCTATTATCTCCTTACTTATTCCTTTTATGTACTGAGGGGTTAATCACTCTTTTGCAGCAGGCAGAAACATCAAAACAGATTGAAGGCTTGAAGATTTGTTATGGTGCGCCCAAGTTGAACCATATTATGTTTGCAAATGACTGTTTGCTATTTTGCAGAGCAAATGTACAGACTTGTTTGAATATACAGCATCTACTTGGCATTTATGAAAGGGCATCTGGTCAGAAGGTCAATACAGAAAAGACCTCAATGATTTTTAGCAAGAATGTGAATCCAAGTAACCAGCAAGAGATTATGGACTTATGGGGAGCTCAACAATTTCAACAATATGACAAATACCTTGGCCTACCACCTATGGTTGGAAGAGGGAAGAAGCAAGCTTTCTCAAATCTTAAACATAAGGTTTGGCATAAACTGAAGGGGTGGAAAGAGAAGTTATTATCCCAGGTAGGGCTGGGCAACCGGGTACCGGACCGGGTATCCGGGTATACCCGGCCCGGAACCCGGATTCCAAATCCGGGCCGGAGTCCGGCCCGGATACACCCGGGTTAGGGCCCGGGCTGGAACCCGGATTGATCCGGGTTTTTACAACCCGAAAATCCGGGTTCCGGCCTAGACCCGGGTTTTTTTTTTTTTTTTTTTTTTTTTTTTTTTTTTTTAACAAAGCCTGATTCTTAAATTTTTTTCAGCAAAAAAACATTGTGACAGCATTCCAAAAAAATTTCTTAATAAGCCCTGTCGGATCAACATTCATTCCTCATTACAGATAAATCAAACTTCCAAAAATAAAATAAAATAAAACTAATTACCTTTTTAACTAATTACATTATTTGATATTTATACAAAACACAACTAAGCCAACGCCAATAATGGCTGATTCATCAATATTCTTTGCCTTCATCCATTCATAGAGATCTGCTGGTGTAATTACACCTGCATCCAAAAGGTCCTTGCCCCTCATTTCACAATACCTCATTATACTCTACCAAATCTGTTGCAGTTTCACAAAAACACAAATTATTTCATTCACTTATAATAGAACAAGCTAGAGTGTTGATTAATAAAGATTTTTTTCAACAAATTATTGCATGGATGGCTATGTTTTGTCACAAGGTCATCTTTAGCATGACAATCAAGGAGGACTGAAGCTAACTTCTCATTGAGATTTTTCACAGGTCTTTCTGGTCCTCCTTCATGTGGTGTCGGAAATATACATATCTAATAAAAGAAACATGACTGATTTATTATAATCACATTTAACACATCCTCCACCAATTAAAATGCCATGGGCTATGAGGTGCTCACACAAGTGGTCAGACAATGGGAAAGAAAAAAATAAGTCAGAAAATAGAAAAGGCATGCGCAAGATAGAAAATGTAGATGTGGAATCTTCCATGGTAAATTGAAGAACAAAAGATGAAAAGTGAGACAACATGAAAGAAATTTGTTAATAGAACATAAGGTAGATGATCAAGAGAAGCCTCCATTACCTCTTTTTCAGTTCTCCTCAAGGGAACAACAACTCTTTCAGCTGAAACAATTGTCTTGTCTAAAGATTTTTTCCTCCAAAGCCAAGACTTGTGGTCCATGATTCACATGTAATATTAAGAATTAATATTAATAGTACCAAAGAAACCAAGTCCATTTAACTAAGATTCAAGGTAATATCTTTTGGTTGTTGAGGTATTCAGCTCTGCTATTTACAATCTTAGCCATAACTGACTTAATTTTGATCTAAATCACAATAACTTGATTAGTAAATCTATTTTTTCATCAGTAAGCAGAACTAAACATTTCAGTAACCATTTTTACTCGACTAAATATTGAGTAAAAAAGAACAATACAAAGAAACCAACTAATGGAGATTTGGGGTAAATTCTTCCTACAATAATTGATAGTTATGAAGTAAGTCTAGTGGAAATTGTAGTGTATACAACACTTATCTCTTTGCCAAGACAACAAACTCCAGATAACTAATTGCAATTGATTCACTTTCATCAAGGGAACATGTGAAGGGGGAAAATATTAAGGAAAATTAGGGAATATTGTGTTCTAGCTATGATAATAATTGTGACAAGGATGATTGAGATCCGCTATAATTTCTTTTAACAACTACAACATTATTAGATTTTTTTCAACAGATTATTTCATTCACTTATTACAAGCTGATCACATCATAATCTGCATCACTTCCTTCAGATTTTCCTTAAAACATAGCCATCATAAACAATAAGCATACTACAATGTAAAAATGCAGAGAGTAGGCTATCCCAGTAAAGAATAACGATGAAGCAACTAGAAACAACCACTAAAGTTAATGTTATTAATATCTAAAACATTCCCGTCTTGCCACAACCAAAAATAAAAAAGGCAAATAGAAATGTTAAACGCCCTAAACAGATTTACAATACGTATCCCCTAACAGCAAATTAAACAAGCTAACCGAAAACCACCTGAAACAAAGAAACCCAGTTAGCAAAATAGTAAAAAGAAACCGTAACCAATTCCATGATATTGACACTTCTTCTCCCAAGCAAATGATGAACATGACCTTCTGGTATACACATAAATGCCCACTTCCCTAATCCTAATTAGAAGTTATAAGAGTCAATACATAACATGATATATAGATAAACAAACAGCAGAAAGTTGATCAGCATAGAATCTAGTAATTTCTCATGCACCAAAATATACTGAACAATAGAAAGAAAAACAAACAGGTTCATGCTCACTGCAACCACCACCAAAGGGTGGAAGCAGAAAGTTGAAAAAATGTTTTACGTTTGTAGCATGCCTTATAATCTTCAATCCTATGCTACTCTGCAGATCTAACCAACCAATTACAACTAACAAAATAATAACAACAAAGAATCTAAACTAAACAAAACTCTAACAAATAAAACCCAAAAATAAAAGAGCCGATCTAGCCAACCAAAACACTACTCACGCACTACCACAACATAACAGGTTATAGATCTGGGCGAAAAAATAAAACCCAAAAAGAAAATAGCAGATCTAGCCAAACGGCAGCCTCTGCTAGTCACCGGCGACGATGGCTAGGGTTTCGGCTTCCCCAAAACACTCTTGATACGAAAGAACCTCCCCCCATGGAGAAGAGATCTAAATGCTCAAAAAACACAGAGAGAGAGAGAGAGAGAGAGAGGAAAGTACCGAGAGTTGCGAAAACTCTTCTATGGAGTCGTGGACGTTGGCCTCAGATAACACCGGCGGCGATGGTTGTGGTTTCGGCGCTCGATCGAGAGAGAGAGAGAGAGAGAAGGCGAGAAACGACATAGAGAACAGAGAGATCCGGGCGAGAGAGAGAGAGAGGGGTCTAAATTTTGTCACGGGGGGGGGGGCGGCTAGGTTTTTTTTTTTTTTTCATTTATATAGCCGGGTACCGGGTTTTAAACCCAGGTCCGGATTTAAAATCCGGTACCCGGACCGGATTAATCCGGTTTTTCAAATCCGGGTACCGACCCGGATTTGACTCGGGCCGAAAACCTGAACCGGAATCCGGTTATACCTGATTCCGGTCCGGGCCGGATTTTATCCGGCCCGGATGAACAGCCCTAATCCCAGGGAGGCAAGGAAGTGCTGCTAAAGGCTGTTGTAATGGTCATCCCTACTTATACCATGAGCTGTTTCAAGTTACCAGCTACTCTTTGTAGTGAGTTGGAACAATTAATGGCAAATTTTTGGTGGGGTCAGAAGCAGGAGGAACAAAAAATTATATGGGTAGAATGGAAGAGAATGTGTAAGACAAAGGTGTTAGGAGGGCTGGGTTTTAAAGACCTGAAAATCTTTAACCAAGCTCTTCTTGCAAAACAAGCCTGGAGGATCATGACAGATGAAAATACACTTCTGCATAAGTTGTATAAAGCAAGATATTTCCCTTCCTCTTATTTTAATAACTCAAGGCTGGGATCTAGCCTTTCATACGTTTAGAGGGGTATATGGGAATCAAAAGATGATATGCTGAGGGGTTGCAGATGGAGAGTTGGGGATGGTAAGTCAATAAAGGTTTGGACAGATCATTGGATACCTAGATATAGAGTGTTGCAACATTCGATACAAGCAAATATTGATGAAACACTTATGGTTGAAGACCTTATTGATGAGAACACAAGATGGTGGAATATAGAAAAGGTTAGAAGGCTGTTACCACCTGCTGCAGCAGAATCTATGTTGAAAATTTTGATCAGTAATGATGTAAGGCCTGCTTGCATTATATGGGATCATGAGAAGAATGGGGTTTCTACACACCATATAACAATGAATTAAATGTTGAAAATTTTGAATTACTAGAATGTCCCTATTTGCTCGCGTAATTTATTATCTTGTCAAATAAGCTTTCCAGCTAGGGGGGCAAAAAAACCATAAATTAATAGGCTAGCTTTCGGTGTTTTCTAATCGTTTATTGAGATTTCTATCAGTTTTAACCCTTTTTATTTACCTTTTAAAACTACATAGAAAACACCTTTGGCATATGCATTAAAAGAAATGATAAAGACCATGTTTATCCTTGTGGTAGGGTTGTGCATCTCGACAGTCAACTGACAAAAACAATAGTGGGACTTACCCTATTAAGCTCGGCAAATCGTATGTATACTAAAAAAAAAACTTACACAGTAAACCAATTTGTCTCTGAAGTGAATACACTAAAAACACAACAACGATGTAGGTACCAGTTTAGTATCAATAATAGATACCGCATTTTATAGCGTGGCAAGCCTAGTAACTATAACACCCCATCTTCCAAGGTTTAAGAATAGTGTTAATTTTAGAAATAGAAGGACTAGAATGCTACCCACCTTGAAAAATATTTTCTTCTTTAACAAAGCAATAGGTGTAACAGCCCGTTAGAAATTCAATTGTGGAATTTCTATTGGCTTTAGGAATCTCGTAAAGACCCTATAAGTTTTCACGAATCCATTAATCATATAGGTTTTAGTCTAATTACATAGTTAGTATTATTACTCATTATGGTATCAGAAGTGTGTTTTTGATTATTGGAGATAGTTAGAAGTGTCTAAATGTATTATGGTTTGTGCCATTAGACTCGGTGGGTTATTTAATGTCTTATGGCGCAATAACTCTTTTTCATATTTTCGGACGAAACGGCTGTTCAAAACTGTAGATATTATTGGATAAAAATATCTTGACCTAATTTTTGTAGATATTATTGGATAAAAATATCTTAAGCTAATTTCATGGATATTATTGGGTAAAAATATCTTGAGTTGATTTTTGTAAATATTATTGGGTAAGAGAGACCTACACTTAACTCTCACTCCGGGTAAGAGTGACCTACACTCAACTCTCACTCCAACTTCATCTTCTTCCATATTTTGTCCATAAATACCTCCAACCACTCCCCACGAAATCTTTTTCCTTTACACCTTTCATGAACATCAAACACTCTCTCAGACAGTTTTTAGGTGTTCTTTTGCATGCCCATTTCAAAACTTTTGTAAGTATTTTATCATAAAGTCTCCTTCATACAAGTTGTTTGTTTTTTAGTCTAGTTTACATGGATATCTTATTTGTTCCATTTGAAGATAATTTCATCAGTCAAATATTGTTTAAACTCTAGAAAGGTCATTCTGGAAGATAAACTGAAAAATATGTTATAGTTTGAAGTTTTTGACCAAGCTAATGGATAGATATTGGTCCGAAATTTTTCTGGAGTATTGTTAACATGTGTATATGATTATTGGTTGAGGATTTTTGCATGATTAAAGATTTTGGTGAAAGATTTTCTTAGATCTAGAAACTTAGAAACTGGAAGAGGAAAAACAGTTTTTGTTTTGAGAAAGTTTAAATCTTTGGTGGTTTAAACCTATTCCAATGGCTTTGATAATTTTATTAGAGGATTTTAAGCCTCTTAGATACATATTAGAATATCATTTTGAAGATATTTGAAGTTAGTTTCAAAGATATAAAATATTATGCAAAGAGATGTTCGTATAGGCCAAAGTGTGGATGTTCTTGGCTCAATTTATGTTTTGGTTAATGTTTAACCATGTGATCTTGAATTAGAAGCTTATATATGTTTTAGGACATCTTTTTAAATGATGTGATGGTTTGGTTTGAAGATCACATCTTTATAAGTCATAGATCAAAAGGTTAATCAAAACAAGTTAGAAACAAAAATCAATGGAAATAGCATAAGGGAATTTCGGCCCTATAGAGTTTTAATAGTTGTGATTAGTTTTAAATTTTTATAAATTGATATTTGAGTTTAGGATAAAATTTCTATGAGGCATGTAAATTTTGGTAACTTTTGGAGTTAGCATGCAAAATCCTTAAGTTAGGGGTAAAACGGTCATTTTCCTACATGTAGATGGTAAAATGGAAATTTTACTCTTTAAGTTAATATTTTCCATATTTCAAATTATTAGTGATTTATTTCTAACTTTTAGAATCATTAATTACAGTTCCTCGTGATCGCGCTTGAAGTTTTATAAGAAATGTGGAGATCGAGGTAAGTTAGCTTTTAACTTACTAGCAGTCTACTGTGTATATGTGCTAAGTAAAGGAACTACAATGTATGTGTGTGTGTTATCATATATGCCATGCCATGCTAAGTTATCACATATTTCTCTGTTACACAGAATTTATTTTGTCATGAGTTTCATATGTTACACAAGATATTTTGTCATATATTGTAAGTACATAATGTTAAATATGCCATCTATTACATGTATGTCATGTCATGTTCACTGTTACAAGTATGTCAGGTTAATTATGTTTCTGTTACATGTGATATCATGTTATGAAATATTGTGTATTACGTGTTTAAGTCATGTCACGATATAACCCTATCTCAAGTTGGTCATGTCTTTCAAGTTATGTTCAAGTCACGTTATGTTACGTCAAGTCTTCTGTCCTTTTGTATTCCAGTCATGTTTCATCTTGAGTTACATTCAGTTTCGTGAGGTCCACAACAACTGTGGCACACGAAGTATGGGGTCACAGCAATTGTGACGCATACACTACGTGAGATACATCAATTTTGACACGTAGAATACAAGGGGCCACAACAATTGTGGAATATGTATTTAACTGCATTGTGACACGTAGAATACATGGGGCCACAACAACTGTGGAGTATGTATTTAAGCAGTAAAAGTCATGTTTCAGAGCAAGTTCATGTTAAGTCAAGTTTCAGATCAAGTTCATGTCAAGTCAAGTTCAATTCATGTTTCAATTTAAGTTATTTCAATTATGCTATGTTGTATATCAAGTTATGCTTTAATTACTTATGAATTTGATTATACTTTCATGTTTTTACTGTCATCCATGCATCATTAGCTTGTGTGGGAGTTTTTGTTAACTTATTGAGATTTGTAATCAAATCTCACCGTGGTAGTCCCAACTACCATTCCTCCCGAATGGTAGATCTTGTTACAGGACGTAAGGGAAATCAGGAGCTGACCAACTAGATATAGTTGACTGAACGACGATGCGACGTCAATGTTAATATAGTAGTTAACGTAAATTACTACTTGTACAATGGAGTTGCATCTCCAGTACTTTTTGGATCGTAAACAGTTTGGATTAGTGCTGTGATCTTAGTTTTTCAATGAGTCTTTATCTATGAAGTATGTTTTAAGCGTTTGAGATATTTTCAATTTGGTGCATAGTATTGTTAAAGAAAAAAATTTATCCCCTGCGAATATTGCATAATGTTAGATGTATGTTAGGAACATTGCATCTTATATGTCATGAACGGTGGCAGGTAACCTTGTGTTGCATGTCTCGACGCTTCAAATGTCCGTCCGATCCCAAACGGAATTTGGTGGCGTCACAATAGGTATAAAAGATTCCATTACCGACCTAAACAAGGCATGCCGGAAGGACAGCCTCCCCCTGACTTGACTTGATTTGACAGTAGGCCACTGGACGTTAAGTTTTGTGGACACTTATTCCGGCTACAATCAAATTCGGATGAGCTGGGTGATCAAGAGAAAACTTCACTCATAATGGATAGGGGTTTGTATTGTTATCAAGTGATGCCCTTCGGAGCAAAGAACATCAATGCCAAGTATCAGAGGTTTGTAAGACGCAAGTTTAAAGATCAGATTGGGTGGAACATGGAAGTCTACGTGAAATACTTGCTTGTGAAGAGCAAGAAACTCCAGCATCACTTGGAGGACTTATGCAAGGCTTTCGCTATCCTGCAGCAGTACATGATGAAGTTGAACTTGACAAAGTGTTCTTCAGAGTGAATTCTGGCAAGTTCTTGGGTTTCATGATATCAAAATGCCCCACGAGGCCAATCCAAGAAAATCAAGGCGATAATCAACAAGGAGGTGCTTGGGAACCTCGGTGAAGTATGGAGATTAGCTGAGAAGATAATCGCCCTCAATCGATTCAAGTCCATATCAAGAGACAAGTGCCTGCCTTTCTATCAAGTATTGAGAAAAGCCCACTCCTGGAACAGCAAATGTGATGAGGCATTCGAGAGACTCAAGGAGTACTTGTCCAACCTGCCCCTCTTGAGTCAACCCAGGCATAGGGAAACCTTTTACTTGTACATGTAAGTTTCCTCTTATGCGATCTCAGTTATCCTGATGAAGGAAAGTGAGAACGCCTAGAAACCAATGTGCTACACGAGCCGTGCGCTAAAGGGAGCCAAAACCTGCTATCTGCTTAAAGACCTACTAATAGAGGCCTTATTTCCAAGCCCATCCAATCAAGATGCTACTGGAAAATCCCCTGGGAAAGGCATTGAGGAGGCCATATATGTCAGGATGCCTTGTGAATTGATTGATCAAACTGAGAAAATTTGAAATAGAAACGCCTTCCTTGGAGCACCATGAAGGGGCAAGTGTTGGTGGATTTTGTGGTGGAGTTCACCAACTTCCTCAAAGAAATACGGGTGCCTCATATTGGAAAACCCTAGTGAGTCATTGTTGGAAGCTCCTCCTGCAACTCAGACGGTAGGGTAGGGTAGGCGTGCACATCGTGACTGATGCAAAAAAAAAAAGGAATTCCATTACGTGATAAAGATATTGTTCAAAGTCACCAACAATGAAGTTGAGCACAAGGCTCTAATGGCAAGGCTCGTCGTGGCAGAGGCGCTGGGGGCAAAAGAGGTTGACGTCCAGGTCAACTCCTAGGTTGTGGCAAGCCAGGTAAAGGGTGAGTACAAGACAAAAAGAGAAAGATAGAGGATGTATCTACAACAAGTATAGGAGTTGCTTCTTGTACTTATTAAGCAGGTATCGCTAAAAGATAATTGGAAAGTAGACAAGCTAGCATGGGTCACCTTAGGCATGGACGAGACAAACCTACCCTGGGAAGTAGAAATCTAGATGTTGGAAACCCCCTTATATGGGAGCAAAGTTTCGGGGGGTGAGTTTGGGAACTCCTGAATGCGCATTAGACATCGCAAAGTGTCTTACCAATGGAGAACTCCCCACCGAAAATTGGAAGGATAGGAAGGCAAGAAATTGAGCAACTCGATTCATTCTACATCTTGTAGACGGAGTACTGTACAAGTGTTTCCCCTACACCCCTCACAAAGTGTATCTTAGCAGAAGAAGTGTGGTACGTAATGGCGAAAATACATGAAGCTATGTGTGGGAATCACTCTTGTTGGAAGGCCTTGGCAAGAAAGATCCTTAAAGCATGCTATTATTGGCCATGCGCACTTGGAGACGCAAAGGAGTTTGTTAGGAAATGCATAAAATTTTAGCTACATGCGCCCATGCCTTATCGTCTTCCAAAAGAGTTGACATTGATAACGACATCATATAACGACATCATAGCCTTTCCAATAGTGGGGATCAACATTGTGGGATCCATGACCCAGAGCAAAGGGGGAGTAAAATTCATTGTGGACATAGTGCATTACTTCACAAAATGGGCAGAGTTAGAGGCTTTGGTAACTATCATGGTGCCTAGCATCACTAAGTTCCTTTGGAAATCAGTTGTATGCCGATTTAGGGTCCCTCGAAACCTGATCTCCAATAACGGGGGGCAGTCTGATTTTGATCACTACTACGACTGGTGCATAAAACTTGGAATGAAAATCAAATATTCCTCTTAAGGCCACCCCCAAGCTAACGTTCAAGTCGAGGCCACCAATAAGATAGTGTTCGATATTCTAAAGAAAATACTGAAGGATAAGAGACGAGCATGGTCTGAAGAACTCTCTGGAGTCTTGATGGCATATTGGACTATGGCAAAGACCCTAACAGGCCCATGGGTTGTAGAAGTGATGTAGTAATATTGGTTAAGATAGGGGTACTGAGCTATAGAGTTAAGCACTACAACGAGGAGTCCAATGGTCGGAGGCTAGAAGAGAACCTTGACTTGTTGGAAGAGAAAATGGAAGAAACAAAAATCAAGATGGTCACCCACAAAAGGAGGATAGAGTAGTACTTCAGTCGAAGGGTCAGACCCAGAGCATTGAGGGTTGGAGACTTGGTGTTGAAAGAAACCGAGGCAATGACATTAATAGAAGGAAATCTTGGCCTATGCTAGGAGGGGCCATACGTAGTTGTGGCTAGTCACAGACTTGGATCTTACTACCTTAAGGATAGTGAAGTAAAGGAACTACCTTGACCATGGAATGCTGAGCACCTCGAGAAGTATTTCGCTAAGTTTTGTGGTGTAGCTTACTAGTATAATGAAATTGAATCCTTTAGATATTATCAATTGCCTGTGCTGTTGAGTCCATCTCCTACCAAACCAAAGTCGAGTGGTCGCTAAATTTATACTCAAAAAATCACCAGCAATGGCACCACTTTCTTAATGATGTAGAGCCTCGCCGGTGAGGTCAGGTTCATTTCCCGCTGAACCAAAGCCGAGTGGTCATTACACTCACACCCAAATAATCTCCACAAATGGCACACCTTTCTTAAGGATGTCGATCCTCACAAGTATAGTCAAGTTTGTCTCTTGCTAAACCAAATCTAAGTGGTCGCTACACTTGCACCCAGCGAATCTCCACGAATAACACCACTTTCTTAAGGGTGCCAATGCTCTCCAATGTAGCTGAGTCTGTCTCCCACTTAACCAAAATCGAGTGGTCGTTACATTTGCACCTAATGAACCTCCACGGATGACCCCACTTTCTTAATGGCGTTGATCCTCGCTAGTGCAATCGAGTCTGCCTCCCTCTAAACCAAAGTTGAGTGGTACTAAACTCGCAGCCAGCAATTCTCAAAGATGACACCACTTTCTTAGAGGCGCCCATCCTAGATAGTGCAGTCAAGTCCATCTCCTACCGAACTAAGGCCAATTGGTCACTACACTCGCACTATGTGAATCTCCACAGATGTTGATCCTCGCCAGTGCGGTCGAGTCCTCCTCCTCCCGAACCAAAGTTGAGTACCCGGTGAATCTCCACGGATGGTTGCACTTTCTTTAAGGTGTCAATCCTAGCCAATATGGTCGAGCCACTTTCTTTAGGGTATCAATCCCCTCCATCCAACATGGGTGACACTACTTTCTTAAAGCTCAATGAGTACACGGTAGGTTTTGAGTGAAAATAAATGGCAGGTAAACATTTAACAACAAGTCAAGATCAAGTGAAAGGAACAAAGGCCATACAAATGCAACTAAAAAGGAATGGCCCAAACAAAATAATTGATTGAAACTATAATTTTCTAGAAAATAGTACACAAACTAAAACATTGGATCCTAAACAAAATGCCCAGAAATTTAAGGCTTGGGATCTCCAGCTGGAGGCAATAAGGCATTGGGAATCGAGTTGGCACCTATTGAGTCTAATATTGGTAGAAATCGTTGTCGGGCCGCACTGACTCCAACCGAAGTGTATACAAGTCGGTCCCCAAACGACTTAGTAGGTGGGCCCTCAACAATTTGCAATCAAGGGCTGCCCGGATTTGGGGAGAGAGCTACACAACCTCTTCTTGAGAAGATGCAAATTCAGCCTCTAAGAGAATAATCTCTTGTGAGATGAAGCTAGCTCCCCTTATATAGGGCCATGGTGGGGTCATGACGGAATCACTCTCGTCGGAGGGTAGCGAGCTCCTCCATGGTGGACTCAAGGCGAGCGTCCCTCTTAATGGCCTCACTACAGTGGGCCTGAAACCCCCCCTAGAGTTTGTAAAAGGCTTTGGCTTGTAGAGCTGTCTCCAAATACCAGTGCTTGTGGGCTTTCCCCTAGTCAGATCATTCATCAGGCCATCACTGACACCACACACATAGTCCAACTCCTCCATCAAAAGATCAACCTCGTAATTTTTCAAGATTAGCTTCTCCTGTTTGTCTCTGAACTTGTAGAACAGTTCGTCCAACTACTTTTCTTGGCGATGGAGGAGAGCATCTGACTCATACAAGTGGCCACCCACTCCCCATTCTCTACTTCCGATTGCTCCACTTCCCGTGTAGCTCCCTCAATGTAGGCAAGGGAGAATGGACCTCTTTCTCTAAACTAGCGTGAAGATAAAAAATCCATTAAGCCAACGGTTAGACTCCCTGAAACACCAAGGGGGATAAGTAGGACAAACATAGGAAAAAAAGAAAAGAAAAGCAAAAGATGATAAGTTACTCACTAAAGACAAGAAGCCTTGGAGGGCTTTCACAATTCCCTTAAGTAGTGGGTCTGTAGTCTTGCTCACTCTTGGGGTGGATGTGGAAAGAGCCTCCTGAGGGTCGCCATACACCCTCGAGAGGTTGGCCCTGTCATCGATATGCCTAAAGGGGGAGAAGCGCATCCTTCACAAGACCGTGGGAGAGGGAAGATGACGGGGGACAACGTAGGCTCCGCCTCTTTTGCGCATTGATCTCACAAACCCTCCAAAGGACCTTTCTCGTGGAAGGAAATTGAACCAAGAGAAGAGGGCCCGGTGTCCCCTACATTCCCTACACTGGACCTGGAGCCTGGGGAAACACCGATGGAGACTATGGGTGTTAGGAGCGACTTTATATGGGGTCTAAGTAGGAGCCAATTGGGTAGATGGGGAGGATTTTCCAGATACAACCACCAGGCTCTCTAGAAAAAGGGTGCTCGTTGGGCAGTTTAACCCTAGCTGCTAGCCGACATGGTCAACTTAGCCGATGAAGTCTTGAACTTCTTAAATAGTGCCTCACAAATCGATCCTGGCACGTTGTTGATGGGAGAAAAGCCACAGGGTGTAGTAAGCCCACATTGCTCTCCCCCTCACTAGCAGCTCCCACGAGGTCACTAGGTTGCAATGCCAACATCTTCATGTGCACCTGGGCAATAGGGGGAGAAGGTAGCTCTAGCTGGTGGACCTCGGAACGACCACCTTAGGAACTGGACTCACAGCCGAGATCTAATCCCCGAGTAGTTTCAGAGTGGTGGGGCTTAAAAAGGCCTAAGTCTGTCATCACCCTGACATTTTTAGTTCCCTGGTTGAGTATCTCTGACAAGCGGTTGAAAGGAGGTAGCGTGGGCTGAGCAGAGGATACATTTAGTGGCAAAGGCATAGTAGGCACCTAAGGCCGAAGAGGACCCATGGGAATTGGTGGCTATGGCCTCCAAACACTCTGACCTTGAATCTCCCTAGGACCACCAGGATCTGCCTACTTTGAACAAGGCTTCTTCCCTCCCATTTCAAAGAAGGAGAAGCAAGCCTTTTCTGAGCACTAGGTGGGAGATTTCCCTAAACGCTGAAGGATGGTTGCCGATGAACTACGACTGGTTCAGGGAGATTAGGAAACATTCGATGTTCTTCTTGGTAAGGAGGGCGCCGTACCAAGTGGTATCTAGATTATCCCCAACCCACAAATAAACCAAGGCCATGTAATCTGCTTCTAGAGAGATTGGGGGGGGGGGGGTGGGAACGGGGTCGAGGGAAATAGCATTTGAAACACCTCCCCATATGGCATGCACCAAAAACTCTGCTTGTCTCGCTTTGTCCGCTAAAAACTCTCTTACCATCCCAGAGACAAAGAAGAACCTCATGTACCACTCCTTAATATGTGGAAAACAAATATCGTGGGCGTAGATATATTCTTGGGTTGTGAAGTGCAGATACTCGTTGTTCGTGGGCTCTTTAACTAAGCACCATGCCACCCATCATGAAAATAATATCCTTCAAGCATTTGGAGGAGCTGTGATGGGGCTAAACTGAAGTAATCCAAAACCTAGCGAATGGCAAGGTAGAAAGGAAGTTACAGCCCCATTGAGAACATGTTGACATAAAGGGCCACTTCTAGGTCTACTATGCCCTAGTGTGGACCCGATAGAATCAACTTAACAGAATATGGGACCTTGCACTAGTCCCACACGAGGTTAAGGTTCGACACCGTGGTGATAGCAGACTAAAAGTGTCCTGCGAACTCCCTTTCTCTAGGAAAGCTGGCATTGTTGGGTTCATTGTGTTGCTTGCGGGATGGCTTGGGGTGAAAATCTAAAGTCTCCTTGGTGGTCCCACCATAGGCGCCACCATGGACCTTCCCATGGGAGGAGTGGTTGGAAGCCATTAACGGTTGCATTGCTCAAGGAAGTAAGTCTGGCACAGGACTGCAACTAGCGGTATGGAGGAAAGGTGGGATAGAGATCCTTGTGAAGGCCAGTGGGACTAGTAGGAAGAAATAAAAGGGTGACCGTACATATAATCCCAAGAGGAAGAGTGAGGATTGGGGATGCGCGACTTCCCCAAGGGGTCATGTGTCACCAATCGCGAAGTGAGGCGTGCACAGTCTGCGAAATTGGTAGTTTGAAAGAATGTGGGAAAAATGAATCAATGGGGGTTACTCTATACGAGGGAAATAAACACGACAATGAGTAGGTGCCATCCAACAAAAAAAGGAAGAAGATGGAAGAAGAAGAAGAAGAAGAGGAGAAAGAGGAGAGAGATGAAAAGTAATTAATGAGACTTTCATCATGCAAATGCGCGACAAGAATCTGAGGGGTAACTGTTGAACCCAAAATTCATGCCAAGAAATAAGGGCTCGGTTGGGGCATTGGACCAGGCCATCATGACGAGGCCACAAGGGGTCATCTGAAGTTAGCAGCACAGGAAGGCCTCATGGTTAACTCGAAGGCCAGACCTACGATGTCATGGAGGATTCGCCCAGATCCTTAAAGGGGTTATCACATTAAATTCAATAAGGGCATCCGCGCGGGATGTACATCCTGCATCCTCGAAGTGGAAGTTCACCTAGACCCATGGCAAGGGACGTTGCATTAAATGCACGGATATGAATGCTTGGGAGAATGAGCCTGAGACAGTTCATAATGGCCTCAGAGTCCAGAAGGTTTACCACATTAAATGCAGTAGTATGACCCCCCTAAGGATGGTCAATCGAAAGACTATTGGCCTACAGTAGATGGGACTCGGTCCCTAGGGAGTGTGAGGGATACAAAAGGCAAGAAGCAAATGATCCAATGGTAAGAGGAAAAAAAAGTCTTTACTAGCCGCTATCAATTTTCCTCTCAACTATTAATACATGGGAACTAATTTTAGCATCGGTGATTTCCCTTAGTCAAAGAGGTCGACCAAGCTTTCTCAACCCAAGGTGTAGACGAGACTCCTTAGAGTGGACACGGTTTCTAGGTTGCGAAACACGTCTTATCAAGCATTGTGAGATTTTTTATGAATAGTCAACCTTGTTATGAATTTTTTATGCAATTTAAAAAGGAAAATAAAAATAAGAATATTCTATCTCAAGATTTGATAAGCTTTCCAAAATATGACAAGAAAATAATTTCTTATGCACGTTGGACTATCAAGGCTAACAATTATCACATCAAAAATATAAGGATAGGCAACTTTTGAAGACAAATAGAGACAACATTAAAGAGGTATCTTGTGCATATTGAAAAGATACAAACTACTCCTCATCTCACTCTCATCCTATTTCTATGATATAAGCATACACTCTACATGCACTAATTTACATGGACCAAGAAAACCTACTTCTTTTTAAGAGATACACTATGTTAGGTCAAATATTCGCTTAAAGGAAAGGGGCTAGAATCACATCTCAAAGGCCCATGAACCCAAAACAGAGCCTACTCAGCAAAAACTGTAGCTCCAACTGCCAAAACACATTAATGTGAAATTTGAGTCCAAACATCATTAATGGCGATTAATTAGCGTAATGGGCAAAGCAATCCCAGGCTTGATACCCATCCAAGATATTTGTCCAGTGTATCAATTTCTCCTTTGTCTGACAGTAGATTTGAGGCCCTAACAGTTCATAGTCCAATAAGGATTAGAGTATGTCAAGCTACAAGTCATTCCACTCAAGCACTCGATTGTCGTTCCACTCAAGCATTCGATCATATAAATAAAGGTCAAAACACATTCCAGAGATAATTTCTTAACAATCTGAGAATTGAAGCACTCTACACACTCTATTTTGACTTATAGAGGTGTCCTCCACCACACCGAGCCCCTTTTATTTTCTTAATACAGGTTGTTGATCAAGCCATCGACGAGAGTACAAAACACATCCATAACACAACAGATACAACAATGATAAAAATCCGTCCATGTAAATTGGCCCTTGTACAATCTGTACTTCTATCATATATATCAGAGGAAGGTTGACTTCGATTACGAGGAGGTAGGAAATATATTATAAAGATAAACGAAGATATGATCAGAAAGAAAGATTAAGATCTTTCATAGGCAAATATTTATCCCCATTAATTCCTCATGGATGAACAAGAATCCCTTTGATGAGGAGGAAATTTTCTCTCAAGTCTAGCCGTTTTAATAAAAGAAAAATATTTTATCATCTAGACGGCTTAAACTGTATTCAATTTTTTGTATGGATAGATAGTGAAGTTCTGCCTGCCAAAAAAAAAAAAAAATTATCACGAGAGGACTCCATTGCATACTGGAGGACTAGCAACACACTCTTATGATTAAATCAAATTTAATTTTGTTTATGGAAACAAATTCAACGAGCTGGGAGAGTTTAATAATGAATTAGGTTTTTTTTAGAGAGTGCCTTTCTTTTGTGTAGAAATTGAAGTACCTATTTTTAAAAAGATTCTCATCAAGTTCTTATTGTTGAGAAAATATGGATTATATATATATTTATTTATATATGTGTGTACGAACACTTTGTAAACTAGAGAATAAGTTAAATAATAAAAGTAAATTAGAAAGAGAAAATCAGTCTTGAGGCATGTTGTGATGAACACTTTCTTGGAATTAGAATGTCCGTCTCGGTAATCTCCTTTTTAGTAGTGCACATAAAAAGTAGACTCTTATCCTCTCTGCGTAGAGGTTCTCTCCCCTGTCCCAGTGCAGGTTTTTTCTTCTTTTTCTTTTGTCTCCTGTCTCAATGGTAGATGAGATTGAATCCTTATACCAACATATGTCTCTATCCGAGAAAGAGAGAAGTGAGATTCATGTGGATCCTAATGTTTTGGAACCAAATATTCTACGTGGTGAACGTTGTCTAGTGATGTCATTGTTGTCGGATCGGTATTATAATCGTGAGGCCCTCAAGAGCATGATGAGGAAAGTGTGGCAACCAGTTCATAAAGTGAGTTTTAAGGATTTGGGGCCTAAGCTTACTCTGGTGGAGTTTGTGGACGAGCGTGATAAGCAACGTGTTCTTCGTGAGGGACCTTGGTCATTTGATCGAAACTTGGTTCTGTTGCAACGACTGGAAGGTGATCGACAGGTAACTAAAATTAGAATTTCAGAAGCTTCTTTCTGGATTAGATTACATGAGATGCCGTTAAATGCAATGAATGAGGAGGTGGGACGCCTTATTGGTAACAAGATAGGAACTGTGGAGGAGGTTGATGGTGAACAAGGCGAGGCTGCATGGGGAGAATTCATGACAATTAGAGTCAAGATGGATATATCACAGCCCCTTATGCATGGTGTCAAAGTTAATCTGGGTCAGTATGGTATATGTTGGATCCGCTTTGTCTATGAATGCTTGCCAAACTTTTGCTACTGGTGTGGCAAACTTGGCCATCAACTTAAAGACTGTGAGGTTGCTGGCCCTCAAGAGACACAAGTTGCTGATCAATTACCATTTGGGCCTTGGCTACGTGCTAGATCATTGCAACGCAAAGGGAAGGAGAGTACTGAACCTCAGACTTCAGCTCATCGGAAGTCTACACCAGAAGTTTCATCAGGGAGTGAACGACAGGCCACTGGTGTCCAGCTGGGAGGTATGGAATCAACATAGAAGAGAGAGGAGAACAAGGAGACGTTACAAGAGAATGAGTTATTTGATGTTTCTGTTATGCATGAATTACGGGAGGAGGAGTTAATGGGAGATAACGTAGCATGTCATAATATGGCTATGATGACTCCGGGTGTTATAACTGATATGCCAACTAAGCAGGATTCCTCAAAGCATGAAAGAATGGAAAAGGTTCAGTATCCATCATATGAAGATACTAATATAGTGGCTGAACAAATGATGATTAATACAAGTGGGCTTCAGCCCATAGGAGAGGAGGCTATGGTCGAAACACAACCAAAATTAAAGAGGGGCAGGCCTATTAGAAAGTGGGTCAGAATGTGTCACGCACCTCATGCAGATACTGGAGTGTCTTTGGTAACAGAAGTGAAAGGTAAGAGGAAGGCTTCTTCTACTCAACTGATTTCTTCTATTAAAAAACGTAGTAGGAGAGATATGGTTGAAAGTGAGGATCTCAGTTTAAGCACAACGGTGGTGGCTGTTTAGCAGCCCCGCCGAGAACAATGAAAACTATAAGCTGGAACTCTCGTGGGCTTGGGAACCCACGAGGAGTTAGAGCTCTCTGTGACTTAGTTAGGAGAGAAGATCCGGTGGTTTTATTTTTAATGGAAACAAAGTTGACTAGTAGACAGATGGAAAGAGTTCATGTGAGAGTTGGGTTTGAATGCTGTTTTGCAGTGGATAGTGATGGAAGGAAGGGTGGTGTGGCATTATTATGGAGGAAGGAAATAAAGTTATCTATAACAAGTTACTCTTTGTTTCACATTGATGCCAAAATTAGTGAGAATGATGGAGGGTTGGAGTGGAAATTCACTGGTTTGTATGGACACCCAGAAACTGAAAAAAGAGAGGAAACATGGAGTTTACTTAGAACACTGAGGGTAGAAGGAAATATACCATGGTTGGTATGTGGTGATTTTAATGAAGTACTCAGTCAACAAGAGAAGTTGGGGGGCAGGCCACGACCAGAGAGGTTAATGCAAGCTTTTAGAAGTGTACTTGATGATTGCAATTTGATTGATTTGGGATTTGAGGGCCGGAAATATACATGGTGTAACAGAAGATATGAAGATGGGGTGGTTAGTGAAAGACTAGACAGGTTTATTGCTACTCCTTCTTGGAAAGCATGTTTTCCCCATTTTCGAGTTGTGCATGGTGTTGCTACATCTTCTGACCATGTGCGTATCATTCTTGTACTAAGCTCTGCTCAGAATGAATATAGACACAAGCTTTTTAGATTTGAGGCAATGTGGGTGGAGGATGATGAATGTGGTGATGTTATATCAAGATGTTGGCAAGGAATTCATGCAAATAGGCTTTCTGGTACTATCATTGACAGATTGAGCATATGCAGTAAGGGGCTAGAGGCATGGAACAGACAAAAGTTTGGGCATGTGAAACAGAAGATCAAAAGGGCTCGAGAGTCACTTCAAAGAATTCAGTTAGCTGAACCAAGTAGTATAACAAGAGAAGAAATGAAGAAGGCTCAGGATCAACTTCAGGTTTGGTTAGAAAGAGAAGAGATACTGTGGAGCCAAAGAGCAAAAGCATTATGGCTCAAAGGTGGTGACAGTAACTCTAAGTTCTTTCATCATAAAGCATCTCAAAGAAAAAATAAAAACTGGATTACAAGCCTGAAAAATGAAGATGGGATTTGGCAGCATGGTGAGGATAGAAATCAACTTATTCTTTCCTACTTCCAGAATTTGTTTCAATCAAAGCAACAAAGTAGCAATTCGAATGAGGAGTTGAATTTCCTGGAAGGGCTGCAAGGAAGAGTAACTGAGGATATGAATGTGGAGTTACTAAAAGATTTTACAAGAGAGGAAGTCAAAGCTGCTTTAAACCAGATGCACCCTACAAAATCACCAGGACCTGATGGTATGCCACCACTTTTTTTCCAACAATACTGGCATATTGTAGGAAATGAAGTCACCTCTGCTGTTCTACAGGCCCTCAGAACTGGTACAATTCCCTCTTCTTTAAATCATACTTTTATAACCCTAATACCAAAGAAAAGCAAGCCTGAAATGATTTCTGAATTTAGGCCTATTAGCCTTTGTAATGTAGTGTATAAGTTGATTTCTAAAGTTCTAGTAAATAGGCTTAAACAAGTGCTTGATGTGGTTATTTTTACCTCACAATGTGCTTTTGTACCTGGCCGAATCATTTCAGATAATATTCTTATAGCCTATGAAGTGATGCATTACTTGAGACAAAAAAAAAAAAAAAAGGGAAAAGAGGGTTATATGTCCATTAAGTTGGATATGAGAAAAGCTTATGATAGAGTGGAATGGTCTTTTATTGAAAGTGTAATGTCTAGGATGGGTTTTAATACTCAATGGATTGATCTTGTGATGATGTGTGTCAAAACTGTATCTTTCTCAGTTTTGATTAATGGTGAGCCAAAAGGTCCTATCATTCCATCTAGAGGGCTTTGACAAGGGGACCCCTTATCCCCTTATTTGTTCCTTCTTTGCACAGAAGGTCTTGTATCTTTGCTCAAGCAGGCAGAAGGGAATGGTGAGATCACACCTGTAAGAATATGCAGAGGTGCTCCTAAACTATCACACTTGCTTTTTGCTGATGATAGTATCTTATTTTGTAAGGCAAATGTGTATGAAAACCAGAGAATTCAACATCTTTTGCACTGTTATGAGATTGCCTCAGGTCAAATGATCAATAGAGCAAAAACAGGTATTGTTTCAGTACAAATGTTCAACCTGCAACTAGAAGTGAAATTCTTCAGCTTTGGGGAGTGCAAAACAACCAGCAATTGGAGAAATATTTGGGGTTGCCACCTTTGGTTGGGAGAGCAAAATATAGGGCTTTTTTTGATATTAAGCATAAAGTTTGGAAGAAGTTACAAGGTTGGAAAGAGAAGATGCTTTCAGCTGGAGGGAAAGAAATACTTATAAAGGCTGTGGCTTTGTCAATTCCAACCTATGCAATGAGCTGTTTTAAACTACCTTCCTCTTTGTGCTATGATCTTGAACAATTGATGGCAAAATTCTGGTGGGGTCAAAGAAAAGAAGAGCAAAAAATACATTAAATGAGTTGGGCAAAAATGTGTGATACAAAACAGAATGGGGGAATGGGTTTTAAGGATTTAAGAGTGTTTAATGATGCTCTTTTGGCAAAAAATGGTTGGAGAATAATGCAGAATACAGATTCTTTACTTCACAAGATCTTTAAAGCTAGATATTTCCCCACAACACATTTTTTTGATGCTGCTTTAGGTCATAATCCCTCTTTTGTATGGAGAGGTATTTGGGAAACAAAGAATAAAATGCAAGAGGGATGTCAGTGGAGGATTGGCTTGGGAAACAAAGTTAGGATATGGAAAGATGCATGGGTTCCTGGTTTTAAAACTGTTCTAAGACAGCAGAATAGGTCCCTAATAAGTGAGAATGCAGATGGGCTCAGTGAGGAGGATGCTACTGCCAACTCTTTATTTGTTGCTAATCAAAGAGTATGGGATGTGGGAAAGATTAATTCTCTGTTTACAGCACCTATAGCTCTTCAAATCTTGAAGATTGTGCTTACTCATGATGGGGAGGATCAAGTATGTTGGAAGAATGAAGCTAATGGTATTTATACTGTCAAAAGTGCTTATAGGATGTTTCATTCTTTATATGCAAATAGACAGAATGGTGAATCCTCTAATGCTATGGTGTTGAGAAAGGTATGGAAGTCTATTTGGAATATGAAGATCCCTTCAAAGGTGAGAATTTTTGCTTGGAAAGCTGCCAAAGGGATTCTGCCAACTAAATCCAATTTACTGAAGAAGAAGGTGTTAACAGAGGAGGGATGTGATTTCTGTAATGCAGAAACAGAAAATATAGTACATGCACTTTGTTCTTGTCCTTCCATCAAAGAGGTATGGTCCATCTATTTCCCTTCACGGGTACCTATAAGAGAGTATGATACTTTTCTTGATTTAGTTCAGAGAATGCAACTGAATCTGGGACCTGATATGCTTGAACTGTTCTTTCTGATATGCTGGAGCTGCTGGCATAAAAGAAATATGAAGAAGTTTGAAGCAAAGGATGTTAAAGTCGAGTCCATTGTTGGAAATGCATTAGCAATGCAGAAGTCTTATAAAGAACTCAAAACTAAATCTGTTTCAGTAATTAGACAGTAGTGTAGATGGGAAGCCCCACCAGCTGGTGTGTTTAAACTCAATATAGATGGTGCTTTTTCTTCTACGGGTTCAATGGTTGGAATTGGAGCTATTGTCAGGGATTCAAAGGGTGAGGTAATAATGTCTGCTGCAAAGAAGGAGTTTTCTGTTATGACTGCTGTTGAAGTGGAGGCTTTAGCTATTCTTAGAGGATTACAATTTTACATTCATCTTGGTAATTTTTCTTGTGATTGAAAGTGACTCATTGCTGGTGGTTAATGAGTTCAATAGCCAAGGATCTTCACATGCTACTTTTGGTAATGTTGTTAGAGAAGCTAAGGAGTTGATGACACGCTTTGGTACCTGTCAAGTACAACATGTTATTAGAAGCTACAATTCAGCAGTACATTCACTTGCCAAGTTTGGTTTAAGTGTGCAGAATATTAGTTTATGGTGAGGAGCATATCCCGATGTAATTTCTAATATTCTTTGGAGTGATTCAAGTACTTTGTAAGTTTTATTTAATGAAGTATGTTTTCCTATAAAAAAAAAAAAAAAAGTAGACTCTTGAATTCGAATAGTCAAAACTCAAAATATATATATACATATATATAAATATATAAAATGAAGGAGGAAGTGTTTTTCTAATTTTTTAGAGAGTTTTGAGTGACTAAATTTGTTGAAGTTTCCTATATATAGGGAATGAAAAGAAACTTATAAAAAGTCACGATTAAAATAAAAGAATACTTATAAAAAAATCACAATTAAAATGAAAGAATATTTGTAAAAAGTCATAACTATTCAATTAATAAAAAAACACATTAAAAAAATTTCTAATTCATCAAAACACACGATTCACCATTAGCGGCCAAACGGTTAATGCTACTATATAAGTCACCGTTATCTTCAGCTAGATTTCATAGATTTTATGAATGGAATTACTGGTCAGTTTTGTCACCAACATTATCAAGCACCAAAACTTGGATCTGGGCATTTGTCAGTTAGCAAGACATTGATTTCAGGATCAAGAAAACTAGAATCCATTAGCTTGTCTGAATCCGCATGTGCAGTTGGTGCCAACTCTCCTCGTCCAACCTCACGTCGAAGTCAAGGAGAAAAAAATAATACACTCTGCAAAATTGGATTATCATCAAAATAAAAAATAAAAAATAATTCGATGCATCAAATGGCCAAAAAATTCTGCCTTCATTATTTTCATTCTCTTTTAAATATCTAAACCAGGACTACAATCTCGAAAACGAGGAAGAGACAAACTAGAAAAACGATAAATTCGGAAAGAGATAACAATCAAATAATGGAATTTCAAATACTAAGTATGCTTCCTAAAAATCCTCAGCATGTCATATCAGCTCCACTAATTACGAAATTACGGAAGATCCTCTTGATGTGCATCAACAGTGCACTGTCAATTCCTTTGAGTTTAAAAATGAAACATCTTGGATTGGACGACGGAGATTGAGCCGACTACGTCACACGCTGTAGTTAAGATGATCTTAAATATCTGAAAATATTGGTGGTGGCATTCAATTTCGAATGGCTTCAAGCCACAGACATGGGAGGTAGGTGACCCCACAAGGTGGGGTAATTTTAGCACTAGTTTTCATGGTTTTGATACTGAAACTTGAAAGATCCGAATCCTTATCTTCACAACCTCACGTTGTTGGGTTCTTAACCGCTCACGTCAGTTCTCTGCAGCCTCTTAGATACGTCCATCTTCATTGTGCAACGCACACCCCAATTACTTGTTTTCTTTTCTTCTTCTTCTATCTACTCAGATTTTCTCTCTGTCCGTCTTTCTGTCCCCACGTCTTGGACAGGCTTTCACCGTGTCCTCACTGTTGGTTAAGCTCCAGCTTTCTCTGGAAGGGTTTTTACTAGTTTTCCCAGGAAAAGGAAAAGGGCTTTTAGAATCTTAGATTACCGTGAAACTCTCTTTGGCTTACATTTTCTCCGAAATTTTGTGGGATTGTTAGGCACTGTCGGTGGGATTCGTAGTAACAACGCTTCTCTATCTGGGTAGCAGTTGAGCTTTCAAGGAAATCTCTCTCTCTCTCTCTCTCTCTCTCTCCAAAGTATAAGACATATAAGGGGTTGGATATTTATATTTACCAAAATTTCTGAGAGAAAAATGAAAATTCAGTGTGATGTGTGTGAGAAAGCTCCGGCAACCGTGATTTGTTGCGCTGACGAGGCAGCCCTGTGCGCGAAATGCGACATTGAAGTTCATGCAGCAAATAAGCTTGCAAGCAAGCACCAGAGGCTTCTCCTCCAATGCCTCTCCAACAAGCTCCCTAGATGTGACATCTGCCAGGTAATTCAACTCCTAAATCCAGCTAATACGATACAACACAATTATTTTGGGAGAGAACTTTGTAAATTTACTTTATTTCAGGTGCGCGGTTTAGCCAGCAAGAGATAAGAAGAGATGATTTTATATGAAAGTTAAAAAAATATTATTTAAATATTATTATTTAATATTATTATTATTTTAAAATTTAAAAATATTAAATTAATTATTATATTTTATGTATAAATTTAAAAAAGTTGTAACGAGATGAAATAATTTCACTATCCACTACATATTTATTGATTGTAATTCTCCTTTTTGTTTGCAAACCATATGGACCAAGCATAATTTGACCTGGTTATTCACTCTTGATGATTTGTATATCCTTTTATAACTTCCTGATCAAAGGAAAAGGAAAGAGGCAAAAAGTGACTTGGAATTGGCGGCCTCTCCAATCAACCACAAATTTGTAATTTGCAGTACCTTCACTGGGTTATCACGATGTTGTTTATGTTGTGAATGTGTTTTTCGAAGTTATTGCTGAAGTTTCTCTCTCTCTCTCTCTCTCTCTCTCTCTCTCTCTCTCTCTCTAATTTCTTTGGATAAAACAGGATAAGGCAGCTTTCATTTTCTGTGTCGAAGACAGAGCCCTCTTTTGCCAGGACTGTGATGAACCAATTCATTCAACTGGTAGCCTTTCAGCAAACCATCAGCGGTTTCTCGCCACTGGAATTCGTGTGGCTTTGAATGCCGGTTGTACCAAGGATACTGATAAGAGTTGCTTGGAGCCTCCTAATCAGAACAACCAACAGATCTCCGTGAAAACGCCCACACAGCAAGCTTCTAGCCTCACATCTCCTTGGCGTGTTGATGACTTGTTGCATTTTTCTGATCTTGATTCATCTGAGAAGGTACTGGAGATATATTTGAAGTCCACAGATCTTTACTCATTTGGTGGTTTTGGACATGCTTATCTTTATTGATGATGATAATAGTTGAAAACTCGGGGATCCCATTGCCAGAAGAAGCTATGGACATTTGACTTTTTCTACTAAAAGAAAGAGGATCCAATATCTTATCGTAGAACTTAGAAAAATTCTATTTATAAGCAAGTGAGGGTAACATACCTAGTAAAGAGCTTACATAACACAATTTGATTTGAAAGAAAAATTTGAAAATTTCAATATTACAAATCAAATTTTACCATGTAAGTGATGCTGGTAATGTGCTTTACATACCGACTTGAAAATAGAATAGCTCTAGTAATTATTCTATATTTGTGTTCACATAGCTCAAAAGCATGCGGGTTCCTAAGTAGTGGGGTCTTATGATAATACTTCACCCTATTCATTATTTTATCATTACTTTTTACTATTTTATACTATTATTCATTACTATTCAATATTTTATCATTACTTTTTCATTACTACTCATACGATATCTGAGATCATCTCATTACCCAAATGCAACCTTAATTGACCAACCATATGTGAAATTAGCATAAGAAAATAGGTATTAGACAATCGAGAAACAAATTTTAATCAGGGTTCTCAATAGTGCTTTGGGTTTCATAAACTCCTGTGAATTTGAGAGCTTGGAGGAATGATAAGAGTCTGAATAAGGAAGTATATATCTTGCTTTTTAACTTTAGTGATGAAACTTGTACTTTTATGTTAAAAATGCTTAGGACACTACTAAAGACACTGTGATTCAAAGAGGCATCTAGGTAAAAGCACAATGGAGATGTCTACATAAAAATGTCTCATATTAATTGACGATTCCTTAAAATGTTTCTTTCAAGATTTGGTTTCCATTCTCCGCATTTTGGTCATTTTGAGGAAGGCCTATGCCCAATTTTTAGAATTTCAAATAATTTGGTTTTGCCATTCTAACCACCCTTTCTATTGGATTTTCACCTGTTATATTGTGCAGAAAGAGGCACTAGAGTTGGGAGAGTTTGAGTGGTTAGCAGAGATGGGCCTTTTTAATGAACAAATTCCTCAGGAGGCTTTAGCAGCAGCAGAAGTTCCTCAGCTTCCAATGTCACAATCAAGCAACTTCATCTCAGGCAGACCCAATAAATCCAGCATGACCTATAAGAAGCCTAGAATTGGATTCCCAGAAGACGACGATGAGCATTTCACAGTTCCTGATCTTGGCTGAAAGTCTCAGGATAGTGTTTGAGATGGTGATCAATATAGGTTGATGAATTATACAATCATGCTTCCATTAGTGCATCTATATGTTTCTGTGTATATATAGTGTGCTATTACCTTTTCTTGTTCTTTTCGAAGTTCTGTCATTGCGAGTTTCATGATTGGGATCTAACTATAAGGTTTACTCTAGGGGATTTCCTTCTCTTTACTCTCGAAATACCAATTTTTCTGCTCTTTATATTAAAAAACATGCATAGGTTCTTCAGCTTAATATCATGTTGATGTATGACTAGATATGATATGTTTCACAAGGCATGTATTGGTTTACTCAGGGTCTTTGCTGATGTTCTTGTTTTTGCAGCATCACAATCTTTGTTTATTTTATTTTATTTTTATATATTTTCTCAATTTCTATTAAACTAGAACTACAGAATCCAAGAATATTCATCCCTTAAAGCATGCTTTTACCAGATTTTCGGATGAACCTTCAAGATTGTTCTCCAAAATCTTAGATCTAGCTGTAACTCCCGTAAACACTCCAGATTTTCTTCTCTACGACTATTTTTTTGGCCAATAGAGTGGGCCTCCAGCTCTGTCCTTGTGATATACTGAAGGCTGCAAACGGAAAAGAGTTGCTTGTGAACAATTTGAGCTTGATTAGCATAAACTCGGTTTGAATTCGGTTTATTTGATAAATGAGTTGTCCGTAATTACTAATATTAGTTTGAATATTAAACGAGCTAAATTAGTATAATCTTGACTTGACTCAATTTAGACTCGTGAATAAAATTTGTACAAACTTGACTTGACTCATTTTGAATCCTTCACAATACTCATAATATTTCTATATATTCTTACATATATTCTTTTATTGTATATAAATTGTTATATATATATATATATTATTTTTTATACTTTGTATAAGTAATATATTTTGTTAGTTTTATGTATAACAAGGTGACAAAGGAATAATATTGAGTATAATAATGTATTAAATTTACAAAAGAATTATGTTTATAAAGAGTAAGCAACTCTAATTTGATTACGATAATTTCTTATCTGATTTTATTTTAATTATTTAGTCATATTTAATATTATATCATAATAATTGAATACTTTAATATTAAATTAACAACACTTTTAAAATCACTTTAATGTACTAGTCTACAGGGCATTCTTGTAAGTCTAACGACAGTGCTGCCCAAGACTTCACTTCCTAATACCGTATGACATCACTTTAATACTATCTGCATCAATTTCCACCATCAGAGAACTATTACTTAAGTTCCAACTATTAGCCTTTCAACTTTCAATTCTCAAATGTATTACGTCACTTAACACTATTTACATCAATTCCCACTTCTCAACATGCCACCATACGGTTACTTTTTAAAGAGAAATGATATTTGCAGTCGTGGTTGTGCAAGCGGCGTGCAGTCGCTTTGAAAAAAATGAATTAATATGAGACCCACATGAAAAAAAACTAACTTTTTAATCGTGGACTCCATTCTTTTTTAAAGCGATTGCGCGGCATTTACAATTTTACGACTGTATGTAGCATTGCTCATTTTTAAATTAACACTTCACAATTTCTTTCATTTCATTCTTTTGATTTATTTTATTGTTAGAGGAATGGCTTTTCCTTCGTCTAGTTGCTTGCACAGTCCTGTTGTAGGACGTTTTCAGATCGAGGAAATGTGTTGCACAGAGACACTGCATTGTTTTTGCTCGATAGCAGAGATGTTTTAGGAGTGACTATGAGGCTTAGAAGAGGGGGTGCGTCTCAGTCTAGTACCATGTTCTTTCTTCGTTTTAGTGGCGTTATTTATTTTCTTCGTCTTAGTGCATTGTGGCATGTGGATATGGTGTTTGTCAATGTCCTTTTTCTTCTCTATCTTTTTTTTTTCTTTTTTTTTTTGTTTGACGTTAATTTTATTCTCTATATTTTTAGGTTCCTCGTATTTGTTCTTTGTCCCGGTGTGTTGTGGTATGGTTCTTCTCGATTTCCCTTTTGTTCTCTTTGTGGTGTGGATCTGAGTAGTACTTTTAGATTTTTTTTTCTTTATTTTTACATCCGAAAATAGCATGTGTTGATTATTTTCTTCCCAATTTTTTGTGGTCTTTGGATTTTTTGTGTTTGATTTTCTTGTTGATTTTCTGCCGCTTTGGTTGTGTTGGCAGTAGTGTTGTTGATTTTTTGTGTTTATTTTTCTTGTTGATTTTTTGCTACTATTTTTATAGTGTTATCATAGTCTATAATTTAGTATGTAAAAATATTTCTAATTTTGTGTTAATGGTTTATATTTTCTTTAAAAATACTTCTAGGTCGATTAAATGTAGCAATTTTTAGCTTTAGTTTTATGTTAGTGGCTTATATTCTTGTTAAGTTTAATTACTTAATAAAGAATGTACATTTTTACACAAATTTTAGATTACAATTGCACACCAACAGTCTGTAGCTCTAGGAGAATAAATCTGATACGTTGGGAGAGTTGGTATCCACCTCTCAAACCACATGTTTATGCTATGCTCATTACCCACCCTCCACATTAAACCTGTTTTAAGAAGGGACATGCCTGTATGAATGCTCCTCCAGGCATATGATGGTCCAGATCCTAGCTTGGCTTCCAACAGACCCCCTAGAGGATGCTACAAGACCCTTCCTCCCTAGTCAACAGAGTGTTCAAACAAAAATAATGATGTAGCTTTAAGAGTTCTCAAATATGTTTTCTTTTTGAAAAAGAAGTTATCTATCGGGGGTAGCTTTTTCATGTGCGTTGTTGCACACGTATAACAAATTTATTGGTCAAAAATCATGAACTTAGCGAGATTGGTGAAATTATTGATTGTGTTTGAGAATGGGTGAAATACTTGGTTACATTAGAAGCCCGTATAAAGCAATTTAGTGATATTGCAAAATAGTTGCAATTACCAACAAAGAAACTTATTTTAGATGTTCCTACCCTATAGAATAGCACTTATCTAATGCTAGCAGCAGGCTTAGACTTTAAAAAAGTTTTTTCTAATATATGGAGATAGAGATAAAGGTTTTAATTATGTTTCAAGCATTGAAGATTGGATAAAAGTGGGAAATGACTATCAAATTTTGACAGTTTTTAATGCGGTGACCAACATTATCTCAAGAACTGAGTATCCAACTGCTAACTTATTCCTTCCTGGGGTATGTAGAATAAAAGATGTGTTGAACAAGAAGTCTCTTGACCAAAATGATTACATATGATCAATGATTGTGAAGTTGAGTATGAAGTTGAATATGAAGTTTGAGAAATATTGGAGGGAATGCAATTTGCATTCAGCAGTAGCTGCAGTTTTGGTTCCAAGGTTCACAATGATGCTTGTTCAATTTTGTATGAGTTGTATAATGAATATGCTAAAGTTTATAATTTAGCTCATGAGGAGTCAAGTGGACATGAAAATGCTCAAGACATATGTTCTTCTTGTGGTAGTTTTGTCAATGTTATAGGGAAGAATGTGATGAGTGGCAGGTCTATATTTGAACCATTTGTTAGAAGTGTTGATGCTATTTGACCAGTGAATTTGATTTGAATGTTTACTTAGAGGAAAGTGTATATATTTGTAGTGAGGATTTAGATTAACATTTCAATGGATTGGAGTGGTGGAATGTCAATGATCTAAAGTACCGCATTTTATCTATGATAGCACGTGATATTTTGTCAATTACAATTACTACAGTGACTTCAGAATCTATATTTAGTGCTGGTGTTAGAGTAATTGATTCTTATCATGTATCAATATCTATTGAAACAACAGAAATGTTGTTATGTGGAATTGATTGGGTTTGGGTACTTCATGGTTCGAAAAAACCATCAACTGTACGTATAATTTTATTTAGTAATTTTTCATTTCCATCTAGAACTTCTCTTAACTTATTGAGAACTTGTCCTAACTAATTTTTCTCTTTCAATTTGTAGAGAGAAGAACTAACTTATAAGGAGATTTTACTGAGCTGACGTGAATTGCTGGCAGGTTGTTGGTTTTTGGTATAATCACAAATATTTAAATTGTTATTTTGTTATATCATGTTTCTAATGAGGTGATGTGTTTTACATCATAGGTTGATGGGGATTGGCTTTTGGTCGTTTTTTTTTTTTTTTTTTTTTTATTTCTTTTGTTAATTGATCTACTATTAACAGTTGAAGGAAGTATGCTTATAGGACAAGTTGTTTAAGTAAGGGTGTAACTATTTTTGTGGAAAAAACTTGTTGACTCGTTGGAGCTATCCAGCTAGCCAAGGTTTCTAGAACTTTGGATTTTTTTTAAAGCTTGGACATATAAGATGGTTTCATTACTTGAATAGCTGACTTACTTGAATTGCAGAAGTATAGGGAATGTTGCAAACCAATATTATTTTTGTTAAAGTCTAATTGTACATGATGGAGAAATATGGAGAATATGAAGTAATTTTTTGTAGTGTTTTATTTTTGTACTTGGTGCTAAAAAAAATATTTTAACACGTTGATGTTTCTTTCATGTTTGTTATTCTTGGCTATTATTATTAGGTTGTTTATTACTTTTATTTATTATTTTACAAGTTATTATTCAATCTATTGTGCTTCATTCAGTTTTAAACTAGAGTTTATTATTAGTATTTATTATTTTATCAATAAGTTGCTTACTCTTAGTTAAGATTAGTGGATTTAAGTAGTTGAGCTTACCCAAAATATTTCTGGTGTATTCTGAGTAATCCTCAATACCTTGGTAATTGTGAGAATGATCTTATAGTAACTTTCCTTCAAACTTTCACCCTCATGCACAATAGCCTATAGGTAGTTCTGGTAAGCAGAAAATTCTAGGGGGCTAATGAAGTGTTTATTTGATTTTATTCTCTTTAAATTAAAACTAACTTTTACACACTTATATAACTCTATCAAATATAGAATTGGCTCCTATATTTAAAGGCGAAGGCCAACATATTCACATTGATTTATTTGCAATGAGAATATTGGCTCCTATGTCATATGTGCATTAGAAATGGGGTTGAAGTGAATAAGAGTTGGTGGACTTTTCTCCTACCATTTTTCTAGTTTGTTTTCCTAATTAATGCTAATAAGTGATCTACTATTTGAAATTGTAATTTATTGTGATATCTTAGAAGTTGGAATTATTTACTAGTTTGTAATTATATTGTGGCAAGTGATGAATAATTGATTTTTTTTTTCTTTTTTTGATAGGAAAGTCACTTTCATTCATAAACAAAACAGTATTACAATGCTAAATCAGTCCATAGGACTTGCTCAATAATAGGGGGAACAGACTCCCACCAAATACTTGTATCAGTTACAGATCTTGCAAACCTTGCTAGTCTATGTGCTGATTCATTTGCTTCCCTATTGACATGCACAATCGAGCAAATTGGTATTCCAGTCTGCAGCTACTTTATATCTGTCACTACATTTCCAAACATAGCATTGGCCAGCTTAGGTTTTGATAGCTCTTGAGCTAAAATCAATGAATATGTCTCAATAGTTAGAGCTTGCAAACCAAGAGGAATGCATAATTGTAATCCTCTGAGTATAGCTATTAGTTCGATATCTAAAGGCTCCATCACTGCTGCCTCGTTTTTACTTACAGCCAGTATCACCTTTCCTTCCCAATCTCTTAGAATAAGACCAACCCCAGCACTACCATCAGCATGAAACATTGCTCCATCCACATTAATCTTTGAAGTCCCTTGTGGGGGCAATTGCCACTTGGTCACCCTCTTAAGGCCATTATAATTAGTGCCTTTAGTTGCCTCATAAGCCTTAAGCAAGCAAAGAGCATGGTTGACTACCTCTACTGATTCCAATTGTTTTTCCTCAAACACCCACTGATTTCTTCTATACCAGCATGCCCAAGCTATCATAAATAATTGCTCCAGCTCTTCTTTAGAGTGATTACGTTGTACTCAAACTACCATCTCTCTAAATTCCTCATGTGGTCTTGCATTCATGACTCGAGGAAACTGTTGATCCCAGATCTCAGTAAGCATCTGACATTGTTTAAGAGCACGTGCAGTGTTTTCACTACTTGCAGAACACAATTGACAGGTGACATCTTCAACTATCTTTCTCCTTTTCAAGTTGCATCTAGTTGGAAGGGCTTCAATGCAAGCTCTCCATGCAAAAATCTTAACCTTCTGGGGAACTTTCATCCTCCAAATAGCCTTCCATAGCCTTTTATCTGATCTATTCCTAGAGCTTTCTCCCTTTGTTGGTGCTGTGGCCAAACTTTTGAAAAATTTGTAAGCACTCTTAACATTAAAGCAACCATTCCTCTCCATGTCCCAAATTAACTTGTCCTCATGGTTTCTTGAACTGAGAATAATTTTTAGAATTGCATCCGCAGGTTCAGGAGCCAACAACCTTCTGACTTTGCTTGCATCCCATCACCCTGAATTTTGATCAATTAAAACCTCTACTCTTTGGTCATCTTCTGTTAATCTAGCAGCTATCTGTTGTAAACTTTTGAAACCAGGCACCCAATAGTCATCCCATAGCCTTATCATTCTTCCATACCCAACCCTCCACCTGCAACCTTGTAGAAGTTTTTCTTTCACTGATCATATACCCCTCCACACAAAGGATGGATTGTGACCAAGATTTGCATTTTGAAAATTCGATCTTGGGAAGTATCTAGCCTTGAAAATTTTGTGAAGCAGGCTTTCCTCATTTTGCATAATTCTCCATCCTTGTTTTGCAAGTAAAGCCTCATTGAAGATCCTTAAATCTCTAAATCCCATTCCCCCATCACCTTTAGTCTCACATAGCCTCTTCCAACTCACCCAATGTATCTTTCTCTCTTCCTTTTTCTGTCCCCACCAAAACTTGGCCATCATTTGTTCTATTTCATAACACAGGAGCTGGGCAACTTAAAGCAGGACATAGCATAGGTTGGAATAGCTAGAGCCATTGCCTTTATTAAAACTTCTTTTCCCCCTTAAGATAAGAGCTTTTCCTTCCATTGCTGTAACTTAGACCATACTTTATGCTTAATGTCAGAAAAAGCCCTCCTTTTATATTTTCCTGTCATTGATGGTAGGCCTAGATATTTGTCATAATTATGGTATGCTTAAACTCCCCACAAAGATAGGACTTGTTGCTGAACTTCTAAGTGGACATTGTTACTGAAAACCATTGCAGTCTTTCCTTTATTGATTCTTTGACCTGATGCATTCTCATAAGTTTCAAGGATTCTTTGTAACTCCATGTTCTCTTGAAGTGTGGCCTTGCAAAATAGAATGCTATCATTTGCAAATAGCAACTGATTCACCGCAGAAACCCCTCTGCACACTTGAATGCCTGAAATCTGGTTTCTGGAGCTTGCTTCAATCAAAAAAGATATTAGACCCTCAGTTCCCAATAAGAAAAGATAGGGAGAGAGTGGATCTCCCTGTCTAATCCCACGAGAAGGATAAATAGGGCCAACTGGTTCACCATTAATGAGAATGGAAAAAGAGACTGTTTTGACACAAAGCATGACTAAATGGATCCATCTATGAGCAAATCCCATATGTTTCATTACAAGCTTCAAATAATGCCATTCAAGCCTATCATAAGCTTTGCTTATATCTAACTTGATGGACATGTATGCCTCTTTACCAGCTCTTTTTCTTCTTCAATAATCAATCATTTCATAGGTTACAAGAATATTATCATAAATGACTCGACCCGGTACAAATGCACTTTGAGAGTTGGATATAACATGAGGAAGGACTAGTTTTAGCCTATTAGACATGACATTGGAGATCAATTTATAAATGACATTACATAGGCTTATGGGACGATACTGGGATACTAACTCAGGCTTTTTAGTTTTAGGGATAAGGACAATAAAAGTATGATTTAACTCAGCAGGAAATTGACCCTCATTAAGAGCATGCAACACAGCTTTTGTCACAGATTTTCCTACAATATGCCAGTATTTTTGATAGAAAATGGGAGCCATACCATCGGGTCCAAGAGCTTTGGTAGGGTCCATTTGTTGTAGTGCAGTTTGTACTTCATCTTCAAAAGAGGCCTTTGTGAGATCTTCATTCATTGCTGCTGTTACCCTGCCTTGTAGAGAAGATAAGAAATTGTTGTTGGTTGAAAAACTACTTGATGTAAACATCTCTTCAAAATACTTCATTATCAACTCATCCCTTTGCTCATTTTCTTGCCATTCTCCATGTTCATCCTTTAGTCTTGTGATGGTATTCTTCTTTTTCCTTTGACTTGCTTTGCTGTGGAAGTACTTAGTATTTTGATCTCCCCCTTTTAACCATAGTACTTTTGATCTCTGCCTCCAAAGTATTTCCTCCCTCTCAAGCCATACTTGTACTTCCTCTCTTGCTTGTTGTACTGCTGCTCTATTTGGAGTTCTTAAATTCTCAGCTTGAATCTTTTCTAGTTGCACCCTTGCCATCTTTAATCTCTTTTGGACTGTTCCAAAACTAGCTTTATTCCATCTTAGCAAACTGTCACTGCACCTCGAAATCTTGTTCACCACCTCTCCAATAGGTCCATTACCACAATGAACCTGCTCAGCCTTCTCAATCACCTTTCCACATTCTTCACTTTCTGTCCAAACTGCTTCAAACCTGAAGGACTTTTGGTCCTTAAACTTTTGTACACAACCCTCAGTTTGTAGTACAATAGGGTTATGATATGAATAAGCAGCAAAAGTATGAAACACCTTTGCTTAAGGAAAAGCTCTACACCATGCATTTTTTGCTAGGGCTCTATCTAGTCTTTCATGAATAGCATTAACCCCTTTTCTGCTGTTCCACCATGTAAACTTGATTCCTTCATAACCCAGATCTAGTAAGGCACAATCATCTATCATTCTTCTAAAGCTCTCCATTTGCAATTTAGATCTATCCTTCCCATCCTTTTTTTCAACTCGACTAGTGATTTCATTAAAATCTCCCATCACTGGCCAACTCCCATGATCACCCCTACTTAAAGTTCTCATTAAGTCCCAAGTTTCTTCCCTCCTACTGGTTTTTGGATGTCCATACAGACCTGTTAATTGCTAGCAACCCCCATTATCACTATCCTTCACTTCAACATCAATACGATGCTTAGAGAAACTTTTAATGGTCAGCTCAATTTCCTGTCTCCATAACAAACAAAGACCTCCACTTCTTCCCTCACAATCTACTGTTAGACAATTTTGGAACCCCACCTGATACTTCACTCTATCCATTGTTCTGCAGTTTACTTTTGTTTCCTGTAAAAACATTATATCAGGACCTTCCTTCTTGACTAAATTATGAAGGGCTCTAATGCCACGTGGGTTCCCAAGCCCATGTGCATTCCAACTTAAAATTTTCATGGCTCCCGGCGGGGCTAAATCACAGCCTCCACCGATCTTCGAGTTGAAATCTTCTCAGACTCCATAACCTTTCTCAGTTTTGTTGCAGGTAAGGAGTCTGAGCCATTGTCCTCCATTCTACTTCCCTTCCTCTTCATAGAAGTTTTAACTAACTGATTTTGTGCTCCTTTCTAAGTCATTCTTCTTTGCCTCAGCCACTTTCCCCCTGCCACCTTTGCCTTAGTAACTTCTTCCTTAGCTAAAGATTCATTTTCATAAGCTAAGCCTTTCCCTTTCTGTTGGGCTTTAGAATCCACCTTTAAAATTATTGTACCCTCTCTTAAAGGCCTGACTATGTTAGCCCCATCCTCACTTGAAAGGGCCCATTAATGGATCTCCTTTTCTCTAGATGGATGTTCATCCTGTTTGACATTACTCCCACAAGGCGCCATTACTTCAGCATTTACCACCTTGTTAGTTTCCTTATTTGGTTCCTTCACTGGAAATTTCCCTCCTCGATTTAATCCTTCACCATTACTGAATGTAACAGTCAGTTCTGAAACTGCTCCACTAGCTTCCTGAATTGATGCTAACTCCCTTGATTGCAGCCCTGGAACTGTAACAGCAGGACCTCTGCCCTCCACATGCTGCTGCTCACGGTGGTTGTAAGCATTTCCATTGACCAAAAGCATAGGCTGCTGCTCACGGCACTCACGTTGGTTGTAAGCATTTCCAGAGAAAGCAGACACTCGCATCCATTGACCAAAAGGAAGGTTGTCTTCCTTGCATGCTCCTTGATCATTCTTCCAGATGCTGCAATCCTTATGACTATGACCCAAATGGCCACATGCATAACAAAAAGTAGGCAATATCTCATATTTGCAATAAGAATGTTATTTAAGCAATGCTATGTCATGTGCTCCTATGCATAAAAAATGGGGCTGAAGTGAATAAAAGTTTGAGGATTTTCTTTCTACCATTCTTTTTTGTTTTACTAGTTGATGCTATAATTAGTGATCTACCATTTGTAATTGTAGTTTATTGTGATGCATTAGAAGTTGGAATTATTTACTTATTTATAACTATATTGTGGCAAGTGATGAATCATTGCTTTATTTGCAATAAGAATGTTGTTTAAGTAATGCCATGTCATATGTGCATCAGAAATGGGGCTGAAGTGAATAAGAGTTGGTGGACTTTTCTTCTACCATTTTTTTTTAATTTATTTTCCTAGTTGATGCTATAATAAGTGATCTACCATTTGAAATTGTAATTTATTGTGATACCTTGGAAGTTAGAATTATTTACTGTTTGTAACTATATGGTGACAAGTGATGAATCATTGATTTAATTACAATAAGAATATTGCTTAAGCAATGCTATGTCATGTGCTATTATGCATCAGAAATGGGGCTGAAGTGAATAGAGTTGGATGATTTTTTCTATACCATTTTTTTAGTTTGTTTTCTTAGTTATTGCTATAATTAGTGATCTACTATTTGAAATTATAGTTTATTGTGATGCTTTAGAGTTGGAATTATTTACCTATTTGTAACTGTATTGTGGCAAGTGATGAATCATTATTTTATTTGCAATAAGAATGTTGATTAAGCAATGCTATGTCATATGTGCATCGGAAATGGGTCTAAAGTGAGTAAGAGTTGGGAGGATTTTTCTTCTACCATTTTTTTAGTTTGTTTTCCTAGTTGATGTTATAATTAGTGAGCTATAATTTGAAATTGTAATTTATTGAGATGCCTTAGAAGTTGGAATTATTTACCTATTTGTAACTATATTGTGGCAAGTGATGAATATTTAATTTTGTTCAATGAGGGGTTAGATTGAATAAGAGTTCAATATAATATTTATTATCAAAATTCTAGTTAAAATTAATTAAAAGAAATAATTTTATTTCAATCTAGTATTTTATTTCAAGCTACTAGAGCTCTATCAACTCGTTTATTTATTTTATTCGAGTTCGAGTCGAGTTTGATCTTAATATATGTTAGGTGAGCCAGGTTCGATTAGAAGTTTTTCATTTTTCTCGAGCTCGAGTCAAGTTCGAGCTCATATACATGCTAATTGAGCTCAAGAACCCTTGTTCAAATTCGGTTTGACTTGGTTCGTTTGCCGCCCTTAATATACCACAGAGAAGCTTGAATGAACTTTTGCTTCTGAGTAAACCCTGCACCACATCCCCCCAAGAAAAAAACTCTCAAAATTTTCTCTTTCTTATGTTTCAAGCAAAGAAGGATGAGAGAACTTCTCTTGGAAATTGGCAACCAGTGTCCCACACCCATTATATTTTATCTTTTGGTATAGATTATGAACTGCAACTTTAAAAATAGTGTTTCTACAATGTTTAAATATGATTAGTCAATTTGTTGAGAGATTAACCTGATAAGATCTCACCATTGAATATATTAGAGTAGCCTAGTTGCCACATTAGAGTTGACAATCTTTAAGGGATTAAAAGTCAAATATTATAAGTAATAGGGAGTTTCTTGCTCAAATTTCAATTTTCATAATAATAAATCATGATGATGATCTAGTTAAGTATACTCCCCGTATTTCTTGATAATTAGTGAGTATACTCCACGTAAGCCAACAAATCATTATTATTATTGTTCACGTTATAGAATTATCAGATAAAATGTTTCATTTTAGAGTAATATTACATGTACTTACAACTTTACTTATACTTTTACTGATAAGACTCATTTTATCAGTTTTCTTTTTTTTTTTAAATTCAAAATTTGAATTTTAAATTTCATAATTTATAGTATATCAATAGCTTATGCATGAACAAGTAAGTTTTTGTTAGGGATGATGAACTTAATAGTTATAAGTTACAATTAGGGGTGTAATCTGAATAGGCAACTCGACTTTGACATGGTTAAACCTGAGCTTGTTTCATGAACACAAAATTAGAAACAATTATTGAATGATACAATTTGTATAAAATTTGACTCGACTCGTAAGCTCACTCATATATATATATATATATATATATATTTTATGTATTAATAAAGATTATAATTGTAGGTATTATTACATATAGTACATTAGATATGAAATAATGATATACATTACTTCATTCCCCATGGTAAAAGACCCCTAGGATAGAAGATTCTGTTATTAAAATCAAACATTATTTGAAAATTAAAATAGAGTTTGCAATAGTAATCATTGAAATAATTTATATTTTACATAATAATAGGCCTAGGCTTCTATCACTTTTTCTTGGGCTATGTTCGTCCGATGGTTTTGTCCTCATTTTGTTCCTGAGAAATGAATATATTAAAAACAAAATGAGTTAAATACTCACTAAGCATCACTTCATAATCTAATAATGTGACGACCCCAAATTCTACTTGGGATCGAACGGACATTTGAAACGTTGAGATATGCAACATAAGGTTACTTACCTCCTTTCATGACATATAAGATGTAATGTTCCTAACATGTGCAACAAATAAATTTTTTCTTTAACAATACTATGCACCAAATTGAAAATATTCCAAGTGCATAAAACATACTTCATACATAATGATATACTACACAACTAAGATCACAACACTAATCCAGATCGGTTGTGATCAAAAGAGTATTGGAGATTCAACTCCCTAGGTACAAGTAGTAATTTAAGTTAACTACTATACTATTATCGACGTCGCACCGTCGCTTAGTCAACAGTTTCCGGCTAGTTGATCCCCAGCTCTTCTTTAGATTTTATAACAAGATCTACCATTCGGGAGAAATGATAGTTGAAACTACCATAGTGAGATTTGATTACAAATCTTAGTAAGTTAACAGGAAACCTCCACACAGGTTAATGATGCATGCATGGCAGTAAGAGCATGAATGTATAATCAAAGTCATGAGTAATTATAGCACAACTTGACATACAACATAGCATAATTGACATAACTTAAATTGAAATGTGAACTGAACTTGACTTTCTTAAATTGAACTGGACTTAAATGATACTTGACTTAACATAAACTTGATCTGGAACTTGATTTAACATAAACTTGGAATCTTGTTCTTTAATTGATTAAACTTACCTTGATATGAACTTGAACTTGAACTTGAACTGAAACTTAACTTTACATGAACTTGAATTGACTTCTTTACTTAACATGAACTTGGACTTGAATTCTAAGAAACAAAATGATTCCGACAGTTGTTTCATTAGGAATAGTGAACAATTATAATGATTCTGTTCAACATATTCTGTCAGAGATACTTAGACAATCAAAATGATTCCATTATGAGTATTTTAAATTACATACCCTAATAATCAAAATGATTTCACCAGGAGTACCTAGTAATATTTTGACCATCAAAATAATTATATCATGAGTATTTTAAATCACGTACCCAAGCAATCAAAATAAATATACCAGGAGTACCTAGTAATACTCTAACAATTAGAATGATTACATCACTAGCATTTTAAATGAGATATCCTAACAATCAGAATGATTACTCTAGGAGTATTTGCATAACTGAACTTGAATTGAATTCTGACAATCAAAATGATTTCACCAAAAGTACCTTGCATGAATTACAATTGGAGATACTCAGACAATCATAATGATTACATCGCGAGTATCCTAGACATAACTGACTTGATCGTAACTTGAAAGACATGACTTACTTGAGATAAAAACATTTCGTAACATGACCTAACATGTAACAGATAACATACTTAATATGACATACTTGTAACAATGAATATGATATGACATACATGTAACAGATGACATTCTTAACGTGACATACTTGCAATGTATTACTTGACAGAATATCTTATATAACAGATGAATAAAATGTGATAGAATAAATTCTACTTAACAAATGAATATGTAATGACCTGGCATGACACATATGATAACATACATATAGAAATTGTAGTTCTTTCACTTATCACCTATACACAATAAACTACTAGTAAGTTAAAAGCTAACTTACCTCAGTCTTCGCATTTTCTAAGCAATTTCAAGTGTGATAACGAGGAACTGAAAATAGTGATTTCTAAAAGTTAGAAATTAATCAATAAAAATTAAAAATATGAAAAATACAAACTTAGAGTAAAATTACCATTTTAGCCATAATTTAAGGATTTTGCATTTTAACTCCAAAAATCACCAAAATTTAATACCTCATGTAAATTTTATCCTAAACTCAAATATCAAATAAGAAAAATTTAATACTAAACAAAACCATAAAAACTCTATAGGGGCTGAAACTTGCATAGACTTTTTTCTTGATTTTTGTTGCAATTCTTCCAATTTCAAAACTCATTATCAAACTAAATTTTTGCAATAAAGATCTTTCTGTCCTAAGTTTAAAAACATACTTAAAACACCCACTAAAATATGTTAATCATCGACACCAAACTTTTAGAAAAATGATTCAAACTTTTTAACTAAAAAGGCAAACCATTGAATCAAATGATTTGATCTATTTCCAAGCATTTCCAAGAACGTCAAAAATCTAAATCTTTCTTCTAAAATATTCATAACATATTTTTAAGAATAATATTGTTTTCAATTATCAATAAAATTCATCAAAATCACTAAAACAATACTTGAAATTTTTGGTTTCTTTCTAATAAGTTCTAAAAACAGATTTTTGTTTCTAACTTGTTTTGATCAACCTTTTGATCCATGACTTATAAAGATGTGATCTTCAAACAAAAACATAAAATGGTTTAAAAAGGTCTCCTAAAATAGATCTAAACTTCAAATTCAAGATCACATGGTTAAAAATGGATGAAAACATAAATTTAGCCAAGAACATCAACACTTTAGCCTATCCAAATATCTCTTTGCATAAAATTTCATATCTTTGAAACTAATATGAAATATTTTTAAAATAACATTCTAACATATATATATATAAGAGATTTAGGATCCTCCAATAAAATTATCAAAGCCATTGGAATAGTTTTAAACCCCCATAGATTTAAACTTTCTCAAAATATAAACTGTTTTTCCTCTTCCAGTTTCTAAGTTTCTAGATCAAAGAAAATATTTTATCAAAATCTTTAATCATGCAACAAATTCTCAACCAATAATTATGTACACATTTTAATAGTATTCTGTAAAAATTTTGGACCAAGATCTATCCGTTAGCTTGGTCAAAAACTTCAAAATATAACATACTCTCCATTTTATCACTTAGAATGACCTTTCTGGGGTTTAAACAACATTTGATTAACCAAATGATCTTCAAATAGAAAAAATAAGATATCCACGTAAACTAGAATAAAAAAGGAACAACTTTTATGAGGAAACTTTGTGATAAAATACTTACAAAAACTTCAAAACTGGCGTGCAAAAAAACTTTGAAAAGTTGTCTGAGAGAGTCTTTGGTTTTCTTTCTAAGGAATGTGGGAAAAAGAGGTTTAATGATTGTGAAATGGGAGGAATGAGTTCTTGGATAAGTGAGGGATGAAGAGAGGGCTAAGAGTGAGCTTAAGTGTTGCTCTTGACAATCCAAAAAAAAGGACAAAACTATCCCAAAATATTTCCTCATGGTGGAGTGTTGAGTTGAAATAGTGAGGTGACCCCTTTAGCTTATCCCTTCTAGAAACTTCTAGGCCACTTGAAAGATCTAGTCAGTCAAGTGGGAGTGAAAAATTAAGTTAGGAAGCAATGTTAATGAGGCCAAATTCGTGGGCCTTAATAGGCCTCAACCGAATAGGCCTTAATTTGGGGTTTTAAGAGAGTTTAGGTTGGTATCAAGCCCAAATCTAATTTCTCTTGACTGAATCAAATATCCAACGTTAAAAAGGTTGGATAGTGATGAATAAATATAAATTTGAAGGATTAATAGCATATAGAAGTAATTTAATGAAGCAATTAAACACAGTGCTAGAAACCCATTCAGTTAGGATTTTGTGGTCAACTTTAGGAGTTGGATAAAATTGTTTAGGGTTTCAGTTTCAATCATACTTTTGGGTTCTCAATTAGATTCTAACCATATAGGGTTTTACCAGGATATAAATCATCTTTGGTTTGGCACAATTTGATTGGTCTGATGGAATAGAGTTTTTGTTTATGTGGCATGATCTCATACCTTGATTCATGATCCTCATGGTACCAAGTGTCTAATACTATTTATCATGTGTTGCTGAGATCTTGTCAAATAAAACTTGTCTAATCTAATTTGGACATTCCACTATGTGGTTTTAAAAACACTGTACTTGGTGCACTGATCAAGGTTCCTATTCATTCCAAAAAAGTAAATAATAAACTTAGTACTGAAAAGTCCTAAATATTCATATGAACTTATAGTGAAAATCTTTTACCAAAATTTAACCTCGAAGTGCCCCTAAAAATAAATTCATAGTTTCAAATAGATGTTTCGTCTAAAAATATGAAAATAGGTTATTGCACCATAAAATTCTAAATAATCAATTGAATTAAATGTTATAGACCATAATGCATTCTGACACTTCTAACTATCTCAAATAATTAAAATAACATTTTTGACACTATAGTGAGTAATAACACTGACTATGTTGACAGATTAAAACTTATGCGATTGGTTGATTTATGAAAAATTATAGAATTTTCATGAGGTTCCTAAAGACAATTAAAATTTTACTATTGAATTACTAACAGGCCATGACCAATAATATACTAACATAGGTTTTCATTCAAACATGCTTCATTCTTATACATATCTTAAATAAAACATTTTTTGTCTTTGAAAATCATTACAAGGTGACGTTTCTTTTCTTATAAAAGCACTTTTCTTTTTTCATAAAAATATTTTCCTTCACCTTGTAAGTTTTTTTTTGGAAAGAGCCAAACGATACTACAACATACAATTAACTGTTATCACTTCCCATTGGTCGGTGGTACATAGTGTTACACCCTGTATTTAGGGTCTATAGTCTATGTAACCAGAACTTCACCCGTGGCGACAGATTGGAAGTGACTTTAGTCAAAAAGACAGACATGATGCACTAACAATACGACCATTTCAGCATTGAAATCTGCCCATTCATTGGTATCGTCATTCATTCAATCATTGGTCATTATGCATCCTCAAATATTAAAGTTTTCATTCCTTTCCTTTCATTACTTCCATGCTTTCCTTTCATTCTTTATTTTCATGATTTCGTTTAATTCATTCTTTTTATTATTTTGTCATCATTTTCATTTCATCATTGTGACATCCCAGACTTCCCACTTGTGATTTGACGAGTTGTCGAGATGTTGGAATATATAATATCAGGTTACACAACCATGCGTTCATGATAGTAATTATATGCATGTTACTAATGATATGAATTATTAGTAGTGGATAAGTAATTGGTCTAAAAACCTGGTAGCAGATAAAAATCTTAAACATCAAAATACATTTATAGTAAAGTCTCCACAAGTCACAAGTACATAAAAAAAAAAAAAAAAAAAAAAAAAAAAAAAAAAAAAAAAAAACCGTTGTATCATTACATGTTCATAAAGACCTTAGAGCATAGCATTGGATCATGGATAATATCTAGTAAGCACATTTTTAACTAAATACTACAAAAACACCCCCATATTGGATTATGTAAATACTCTAGCTAAACTAACCAAGTTCTTAACTTCATCTATAGAATCCAACAAATTTGGTGGATGCAGTAGCTTATGTAAATGATTATTTTATTATTTTATTCTTTAATCACTATAATTGGAAGTGTAAAAAAAAAAAAAAACCGCAAAAATTGGTTGAATCTGATCGGACCGGACTCTGGTCTAGTTTGTAACCAGTCCTAAACTAGTGCGGTATTGGTTTTCATATTTTGAAAACCGGTTTAAATCAAATCGGACTGATATATGTATTTTTATATTATAATATATATATTATATGCTAAATTATTAATTAATATCGCATGAAATTCTAGTCTTATTATTAAAGTTTATTAATCTCACTAATAAATTAGACACTACTTATACTATACTAGTATATTGAAAATTAATTAATTAATAATTGTTAATAATAAATACTAAATTCAAACAATTAAGTTTAGTATTGAAAAAATTACAATATTAAACTTCTATAGTGCTACACGTGTAAATGGTAAATTGGAAAACCAGACCTGACCGGACTAAAACCGAAAAGTTGGTAAAGAATTGATCCACATCAGCTCTTAAATTTTCAAAATCAATGTATATCAGTTTGGGTCCAAAATTTGTTTAAAACCGAATTGAATCAAACTGGTTATGCCCCTAACTAGAATTTTATAATTTTGTTTTGTAATTTATCTACCACTTATAATTAGGCTCTAATAATCAATGCCCTCATGCAATGCTGTGACCAACCGCTCATTTTTATCTCGATTGGTCATGAGTCTTACCTTTACATTTTAAATCTTGAATTTGTGTTTTAAATTTAGTAGATCATTTTTAAATGGAGCCCAATGTTTTAAACCCTTTGAAATATTTTCATAAGTCCAAAACTTATTTTAAATAGGGTAAATTATAGTATTATTGAACCAAGCCTAATTTTCAAGTAAACCTATTTATATTTGGGAGCTCTGAAAATAATATAGTTTTTGAAAATCATTTTAGTTAAATGATTTTATTTCTTTAAGAGTATTATTTAATATTCATTATTTCATTTTATGTTAAAAACTCTATTTATTTAGATGGATTTATGTAACAGCCCGCTAGAAATTCAATTGTGAAATTTATATTAACTTTAGGAACCTCGTGAAAACCCCATAAGTTTTCACGAATCCATTAATCGTATAGGTTTTTGTCTAACTACATAGTTAGCGTTATTATTTACTATGGTATCAGAAGTGTGTTTTTGATTATTTACTATGGTTTGTGCCATTAGACTCGGAGGGTTATTTAAAGTCTTATGGCGCAAAAACATTTTTTCATATTTTCGGATAAAACGTCTGTTCAAAACTGTAGATATTATTGGATAAAAAGAAATATCTTGAGGTAATTTTCATGAATATTATTGGGTAAAAATATTTTGAGTTGATTTTTATAGATAAAAATATCTTAAGTTGATTTTTTGTAGATACTATTGGATAGAATATCATGAGATAATCTTTTATAGATATTTTGGGTAGGAGAAAACTACACTCAACTCTCAACTCCAGCCTCATCTCTTCCATATCTCATCCATAAGTATCTCCAGCCACCTCTCCCCACGAAATTATCTTCATTTACACTTTCCATTGAAAGAATATCAAACACTCTCTCTTGGACAGCTTTTAGGAGGTCTTTTGCACACCCATTTCGAAACTTTTTTAAGTATTTTATCATAAAGTCTCCTTCATATAAGTTGTTCCTTTTTGAGTCTAGTTTACATGGATATCTTATTTGACCCATTTGAAGATCATTTGGTCAGTCAAATATTGTGTAAACTATAGAAAGGTCATTCTGGGAGATAAACTGGAGAATATGTTATAGTTTGAAGTTTTGGACCAAACTAATGGATAGATATTGGTCCGAAATTTTTATGGAGTATTGTTAACATGTATATGTGACTATTGGTTGAGGATTTTTGCATGATTAAAGGTTTTGATGAAATATTTTTTTAGATTTAGAAACTTAGAAACTGGAAGAAGAAAAACAGTTTCTGTTTTGAGAAAGTTTAACTCTTTGGTGGTCTAAACCTATTCTAATGACTTTAATAATTTTATTGGAGGATCCTAAGTATCTTATATACATGTTATATTATTATTTTGAAGATATTTGATGTTAGTTTCAAAGATATGAAATTTTATGCAAAGAGATATTCAAATAAGCCAAAGTGTGGATATTCTTGGCTAAATTTATGTTTTGGTTAATTTCTAATCATGTGATCTTGAATTAGAAGCTTATATATGTTTTAGGATATCTTTTTAAACCATGTGATGGTTTGGTTTGAAGATCATATATTTATAAGTCATAGATCAAGAGATTTATCAAAACTAGTTGAGGAAAAAGTTTCTGTTTTTAGACTAAGTGTAAAACCAAAAACTCCAAATGTTATTTTATGATTTTGGTGACTTTAGTTTGATGATTTAAAGCATGGTTGATGTTAGGATGATATTATGAATATGTTAGAAGTAAGATTTGATTTTTGAAATTCTTGGAGATGTTTTGATTTAAAGTCAAAACTTGTGATTCAAGTGCTTGGATCTTTTTACAAAAAAGTTTGGTGTTGATTATTAGATTTTTATAAATGGATGTTTTAAGTATGGTTTTGAACTTAGGATTGGAAGATGTTTGTTGCAAAATTTTGGTTTAAGCATAAGTTTTGAAGTTGGAAGGAATTGCAACAAAAATCAAGGGAAATGGTCTATGGATGTTTTGGCCATAGTGTGTTTTCTATAATTGTGTTTTGTTTTAAATTTTTTTGAGTTGATATTTAAGTTTAGGATACAATTTACATGAGAAATGTAAATTTTGGAAACTTTTGGAGTTAGTATGCAAAATCCTTAAGTTATGGGTAAAACGGTCATTTTTCCTCATGTAGAGAGTAAAATGAAAATTTTACTCTTTAAGTTAGTATTTTCCATATTTCAAATTATTAGTGATTTAGTTCTAACTTTTAGAATCACTAATTACAGTTCCTCGTGATCGCACTTGAAGTTTTATAAGAAATACGAAGATCGAGGTAAGTTAGCTTTTAACTTACTAGCAGTCTACTGTGTATGTGTGCTAAGTAAAGGAACTACAGTGTATGTATGTATGTTATCATATATGTCATGCCATGCCAAGTTATCACGTAATTGTCTATTATACAGAATTTATTATGTCATCAATTTTTATCTGTTACATAATATATTCTGTCATGTATTACTGTACATTACAAGTATGTCATGTTAAATATGTTGTCTATTATATGTTATGTCATGTTACGAAATGTTTCTATTTCAAGTTGGTCATGTATTTCAAGTTATGTTCAAGTCACGTTATGTTACGTCAGGGCTTCAGTCCTTTCGTATTCCAGTGACGTTTCATCTTGATTACTTATGTATGGGGTCACAGCAATTGTGATGCATACACTACGTGAGACACAGCAATTGTGTCACGTAAAATACATGGGGCCACAACAACTGTGGAGTATGTATTTAAGCAGTTAAAGAATAAGTTTCCGTAGAATACATGGAGCCACAACAACTGTGGAGTATGTATTTTTCATGTTAAGTGAAGTTTGTGTAGAATACATGGGGCCACAACAACTGTGGAGTATGTATTTACACGTAGAATACATGGGGCCAAAACAACTGTGGAGTATGTATTTTTCATGTTAAGTCAAGTTTGTGTAGAATACATGGGGCCACAACAACTGTGGAGTATATATTTACACGTAGAATACGTGGGGCCACAACAACTGTGGAGTATGTATTTTTCATGTTAAGTCAAGTTTGTGTAGAATACATGGGGCCACAACAACTGTGGAGTATGTATTTACACGTAGAATACATGGGGCCACAACAACTGTGGAGTATGTATTTTTCATGTTAAGTCAAGTTTCAAATCAAGTTCATGTCAAGTCAAGTTCAGTTCATGTTTCAATTTAAGTTATGTCAATTATGCTATGTTGTACGCCAAGTTATGCTTTAATTACTTATGAATTTGATTATGCATTTATGCTTTTACTGTCATGCATGCATCATTAGCTTGTGTGGAAGTTTTTTTGTTAACTTACTGAGATTTGTAATCAAATCTCACTTTGGCAGTCCCAACTACCATTCCTCCTGAATGGTAGATCTTGTTACAGGACCTGAAGGAGAATCAGGAGCTGATCAACTAGACACAGTTGACTAAGCGACGGTGCAACGTCACTGCTAATATAGTAGTTAACGTAAATTACTACTTGTACAATGGAGTTGCATCTTTAATTAGTATTTTTTGGATCATAACCATTTTGGACTAGTGTTGTGATCTACTCAATGGGTCTTTATGTATGAAGTATGTTTTAAGCATTTGAGATATTTTCAATTTGGTGCATAGTATTGCTAAAGAAAAAAATTATCCGCTGCGAATATTGCATAATGTTAGATGCATGTTAGGAACATTGCATCTTATATGTCATGAACGGGGGCAGGTAACCTTGTGTTTCATGTCTCGACGCTTCAAATGTCCGTCCGATCCCAAACGGAATTTGGGGGCGTCACAATTTATTTCTCTTAGATGGATTTATTTCTCTTAGAAATACTTACTTAAAACTTATCATTTTACTTTATGATGAAAAATATTATTTTTTAATCAAGAAAATAGAATTTGATTTACTTAGCACTTATTCATTTTCATTTTATTTATGTTCATCTTTCTTTCTCCTTATTCCTTCCATTTCTTAAGAAATGATCTCCACCCTTGAATTTAAGTCAGGCACAAATGTAAGGTTTAGATTAATGCCCAAAACCCTAATCCCTATTCTCCCCCCCCCCCCCCCCCAACCAAAAAAAAATTGTGCTATCTCCCCTCTCGTGAACACTCAGCAAGCCTCCTAGCCAGCCCAAGCTGCTGCCATTGATAGCACCACTACACCACCACACTTTGCCAGCAACCCTCTCTCCCTTTGGCTTCATCTTCAGACCCCCTCCCAATTCCTTTTTGCAGACCCCCTCCCAATTCCTTCTTCTCCCTCATAGATTTTCTTCTCCTCACGCCACCCCAAAATCCCCTCAAGTCACCATCTCCAACCTCCTTGAGCCACTGAAGGCTACCTACTTGAGACTCCGAGCATCGAGCGTCCACCAAAAGCCCCGATCTCAGTCTCTCCCTTATCTTGAGTTTGATTATGCTTGAGTTTGGATTATGCCACCTAATTGAATTATATTAATATGATTGATATGAATATATGGAGTTGGAATGAGGATGGATTGTCTTGAAGTGTTGGGATTAAATGGAGTTGTAGTGAAGGTTGGAAAGCATGAAAATGTTGTTGGTTTTTAATTGGACAGATTCTTGTGCATTTGATGTGTTGATTATGATAAAATTATAAAGAGTGATGTATTTGGGTTGGCTAAAGAAGCTTGTATTGAATGTGTGGTATGTGTATGAAGCTTGTAAGATTTGTGAATGTGTGGTATAGGTTTATAAATTGGTATGAGCAGATTTCATATATTGGGTGTGTTGGTTTGGATTGCAAGGGAGTAGATGGTATGCATTTGGGCATATTATGTACTTTGAATGTATTATATATAGATGACATTTGTTGATTTTAGATAGATTATATGTTGATCTTAGGTCATAAGAGGGGCATGGCACTTGTATTTGGTGGATTATGCATGTATACATGGTTTGGATTGTGTAATATGTTTGTAGGTGAGAAGTGACTTGGAAATTGTGTTGATGTTGGGTTGATGTTGGATTGGATTATGTATGGAGGAAGGGTATTGTTTGTGGATGATATTGTAACTCAAGTTGAAATTCGTGGTGAAGTGGGATTGAGTTGTAGACTTGTGAGTGATGGTTAGAAGACTTAAGTGAGGCATAGGAGCTCACTTTGTTAGTTTAAAAATGAAGTTGGGCTTCTAGATTCGTAGTTTAGGCTTAAGGTTTATGGCAAGGGTTATGCCTCAACGAATTAATGATGACTTGTATAAGTTCAATGAAAGGGTGTCAAGAATGCCTAGAAGTGTAAATTGTACAATCAAGAAGGTCATGAAGATGTATGCAAGTAACTAGTTGATGAAGTTATTTGGACATGACTAGTTTAAGTGAAAGGAAGTTAAGTAAGAAATCAATTCAAGGTTAAGCCCCGTGGAAGAGAAGGAACTAAGAGTTAGAGTATTTTTAATATGCCAATTCCATGTTTAATGTTCTATTTTAAATAGAAAAGAAATGACAGAAAGTTATGTATGCATGTAGGTTGTCATCTGACACGCACATAAATTGATTTCATGTAATTTAAATAGTATGGAGTCTAGTTAAGTATTATGTTCATACTCTTATAGAGTTTTCTAAAAGATATAAAATAAAAGAGAAATGCTTTATTGATGAAAAGGAAATAAAATGTTTTTATGAGAAAAATATTTTTTTATGAAATGAAAGAAAGGGAAATGTTTTCTTAGACTGATCTGCTTTATGAATCTATGCTAATCTATTACTGTTTAAGTATATGTATGTAGTGGCCTTCTTTGGCAACCCATTTTTATGTACCACAAGAATAGTTGTATGCATGTGAATAGATATTATATGTAGTATTTATTATATTTATGTTCCACGAAATGAAATGATAAGGTTTTATGCTTTATGTTATGAAAATGATGCTTTATGAAATGAAATGAACCGAGGAATGAAAGGAATGAATGAAAGGAAAGGAAATGATTGACCGGTGCAAAACTGCAAGTGCACAGTATCGTAGTTTTATAGTAAAGTAATAAGAAGAGTATCGTCCTCAGGGATTAGTACCTTACGTTTGCCAAATACCAAAATTATACTAAACTTGATTTTATCTAGAGGAATCACTAAGATTTTTGTAGTTGCAATTTAAACTAGATCAACTCAAAGAAAAATATGCAAAGGAAATAACACTGACGTTCGAAGATCAAATTAATGGGAAGAAAACTTCTAGGAAATCGATTTCACCTACTTCTTCACTATGCTTTTCTCATCCAGCTAATTTAATTGAAATCTCTTTTGTCTATTAGCAAATCTCTAATTCATCCAAAAGCCTCTTTCGATAGTCAATTGGAATTGACTCTTGGTTATCAATTCACACAAGAATATGCAAATTCAATAATCAAGAACGCAATAAGACCAATGATTTAATTACTATATAGGTTCATACAAGTCTTTCGATCTCTATACTTACCTATGCTGAAATATCCAAGATCGACCCTATGATTCCCTCTTTCGATAGCAAATCACAAGATTACTTATCATCTAATCAATGGCCAGTTAATTAGAAGCAATAAATTCAAAATAAATCAGATAAATAAAGAGAGAATTGCATTAAATTAGCATAGACAATCAAGCATAGTTCGGAAATAGGTTACATCGTTTTCCTAGAATAAAGAAAATTTAGCTCATGCTAGAAATGGAATTCAACATAAATGAATTCATCATAATTGTTCTGAGAAGATGGGAAGAAAATAAACACTGAAAAATCCTCCTTGCAGCCGCAACTCGTCGTCAAAAGCTCAAGGGAACGATTCAACGCTTTTCTCCCATCCGTGCTCGTGTATGATTCCAACGTACGTGCAATAATTGGAATTTCTTCTCCAAAAACAGATGATTTGAATCCCTCTAGCTATATTTTTCTCTCCCAAGAAGTGTTCTCCAGTCAAAACTCTCGTCCCTAGAGTGAAAAAATTGCTTTTATATGGTGTGACGACGGAAAACCTAAAATCTGTCAAAATATGATGTTCGCTCGAGCGGGGTGTCGAGCGCACATCGAGCGTTCGACTCTGTCTGATTTCGCTCGAGCATCCTATCGAGCGCACGTCGAGCATTCGACTCTGCCTGATTTCGCTCGAGCGGCCAATGTCTCCGCTCGAGCGATCTTTGTTTTTTAGCAACCCGCTCGAGCTCCCTGTCGAGTGGCAGTCGAGCGTTTGAATATGCCTGAATTCGCTCGAGCGAACTTGTAAAATCTGCAATATGAAATTTTGCAAGTCATCAATGACTAAAAAGAAATGAATATTTTAATGTATGAAACTACGTAACAGCTATGACCAAATGAATAAATGATGGTACCAGTGGATTAGGCAAATTGCAATGCCAAATAAGTAATACTAATAATGCACCCAATGCTGCCCCCTGAGTGAGGGATTCCCAACCCACAACCATAGGTGGAATTGGGTCCAAAAGACCGCTAACTCCAAAACACAAGGCGTAACAGTGTGTACCAGCCAGAACAAAAGTAATAAGATTAATTGTATATATGAAATATTTTAATTTTATGAAAGAAAGTACTAGGTGGAAAATATTTTGAGGAATGAAAATATTTTTAAAAGAAAACCTCACCTTGTAATGTTTTTGAAGAAAAGAAAATGTTTTATGTAAAGTATATATATGCATGAGAAATGCATGAATGAAACTTATGTTAGCATATTTTTATAGTATAAAATAATGCTTACTGAGTATTCGACTTATTTCATATTTATATGTACCCCACCCAAGAATGAAATGAAGACAAAACGTCACGACAGACACGGCCCAATGAAAAGGTGACAGAAGCCTAGGCCTTTTTGTGTCATATATGAAATCTTATTTTTGTAAAAGGACTTGTATTTTAGTTTAATAATTTCCACTGAAAATCTCTCTCTTAGATTTATAAATGTAAATTTTAAATTTTTAACTATGGAATATTTTATATCCTGAGAAGGGAAAGAAAGAGTAATAAAAGTTCAGTAATTCCCGTCTTGTTTTTTAAAATTATTTTCTAAAGTCACACCATAAGAATGGGAGTTACAAATGCATCCAAGAATTTTAGATAGATCAAATAAGAATAAGTACTCTCAAATGAAATTCTAGGAAATATGTGAAAAATAATATTATATGCAATCTTTGGAGTTGACCATCTTAGCGAAATACTCCTAGAAAATTCTAATATACTTTGGGGTTGCAGAACAAGGAGATTGATATCGTTGTAAGAACTTCTAAAGTCAACTAAAATCAACTTGAGAACATATTCTTTTGTGTATGCAGCACATAAAAATCATCCTTGTTTTATTCATTTTGGTTAGATATAGCATAGTGCATCTCATAATTGTAATATCCTTAAATAAAAACTATCATCATTTAAAAATTATCGTTAAAACAAAGAATGTAAATAAAAAGACATTTGGATGAAATAATAAATATAATTGCTGGATTTCAGTATATGACTGTTATATATGTTAAATAAGAAAATAACAAAAAAAAAAAACCTTATTAATTAACATAATTGTAAGGATTTGGCAAATTTAGACATAATCCAATGTTTGATATATAGGAAGTATATTACTTAAACTAGCTAAGATGGAATTTCTAGCTAATTTTTAACTAGAAATTTAGAGAATCCAATGCCAATTCTCTTAAGAAACTTAGATCATTATTATCCCCCTTAGAGTAAATAAAATAATAAAATAAATGACTAAATAATCCATAATTAACAACCAAGGCACCCTTTTCACTCATTCTTGTGTAGATAGTTGTGTTGCTTGAACTCTTCCTCAACAAGTTGGTCTGTAAAATCTACATTTTCTATGATGGGCACCATAGTTGAACTAAAGGTGAGATTATAAAAAGCTCAACAAGTTAGCCTAGTGACTGGACTTGTGATGTTATGCAATGATAGATATTAACAGAAATATATAAATGCATAAGAATGAAATGCAACCAAAGAGACTCCTCTCTAGATTCCTAAACATCTCTATTCCCAAAATTCTCTAGCTCATTTTCTACTAACCATATGCCACAGCTTCCCCTAAAAGTCCGTGCGCAGGTTCTAGTTCCCTTTATCACAACTACGAGTAATGTCTATCAATGTGACTTCATCTCAAGAACACTTAAGACTTCCATAACCAACCTTTACCTTAAGCTTCTCTAGCCTTCACCAATTGATAAGCAAGTCTAGTGACATGAGACCATTACACTCTCATCTAAGGTCATTGATATTTCAGCATCAATGCAATTCTCATAAAACATGCTCTCAATTGTAGATGCAAGGGCAAGAAATAAAAGATGCATTTACATTAAATAATTGTGAGATCTGAAAAGGCCTAGGGTTAGTTGCATAGCAGTTGGATCCTAGAAAATCTATAACTTTCATTTGAGATATTTCTAGATCAAAAGACAGATTAAGTTATCTTATTTAGGATCCATAAACTTAGAAGAAAATTGGCACCACATGGCATCCACATGGTGACCTCTAGAATGCCACTTGGCAACCCTAAATCATCCCAAGAAAATTTGAGTTGGATACATTCCATTAGGTGCCTTGCACCCATCATTATAGATGTATGAAACTTGGCATCTACTTGGACCTATGCTAGCTTGCCACATCACCATGCCTTGACCCCTCACACGGCCTCACCACCTACATGCCACACAGCATGCCAACTCAATCCTCACTAGAAAATTCAGATCACGTACATGCATAATGGCAACCATATGGGTCATGTGCCACTTATCACACATTAAGCAAAGGTTGACCATAAAGGACCAGCCCATAAGCTTTCCCTCAACTCCTTATAGCCCAAACCTCTTATCATGTGCAATCCTATTGTTTTATAATTTTGTCTCTTAGTCATATAAGAAATTAGTCTTACACTTGTACATGAGGATGGAAGCCAACCACGGGACCAATGGGAAGTCATGCAAGAAAAACCCCTCCAACCCTCAAGCTCTCTCTGTGACCACTCTCACTCACTCACTCTTTCTCTCTTGCTACCTTGCTCTCTTCTGTCTTACTCTCTTCACTCACTTTCCTTACCGATTCACAAGCCCCCATTCTCATCAATCTCAAGTCACCTTGAAAACCAAGGAGCATGACAAGGCACCAAGGGGTTTTGAGTTCTTTAAGGGTAAGAAACTTTTCCATAGCTTGACTCTTGGACTCTTGATGGTTGGATGTTTGTGTATATATAGTGGAAATTATGCTTGCTTAAGGGGAAAACTTACTAGTTTGAACTCTATGGCTTCAGTTTCATGGTTGGGAGATTACAAGGTGTTATCTTGCATGATGGCCTATCCACTTGAATGAATGGTGTATTTGAGATCATGGTACTAAGGATGGAGAACTTAAGTTTTATTTAGTTGAAAAGAAAAAATATGTGTTGGTGTTTTGGTTTTCAGTTTTGTAAGTGTTGGTATGTTACTTTGTAAGAGCATGTTTTAGGGCTCTGTATGTTGGGTTGGTCATGATGTTTAAACCTATGAATGTGGTGTAAGAGTTTTGTGAACTAAAGTTTGGTTTTCGAAAAATTGATGAGTTTAGTTTCCACATGGATGAGAAAGTATGCGTGAGTTTGATTTAACATGCTTAGAAGATTTGGGACTTTGATACGATTTTGAGGTAAAGGTGGGGTCGATTCCTATATGAATGTGTGTATATGTGATGGTTATGTTTGATAAATCAAAAACTCTCTAATATGATAAGTTTTGGATTTCATGTATGCTTGTATATATGTATAGGTATATATGAATATAGGCATACGCGTGCAATGTATGAAAGCATTAAGGTAGCAAAGCTTTGGTTGGATCTCTATTTTAAACTCTCTAGAGTGTGAATTAGGAAGGATGGTTTGGAATGTGTTAAAATGAGTATTAATTGAATTCAAAAAGAAGGTCTTGTGTTGACAAAGAAATGGTGGAATTTTCTATGATGTATGTCTCTCGTTTATGCGTTATAAATTTTGAATGATGTTTTCTATGGCTCAGAGAAGGATTTAATTGAGTCAAACTCTAAAATGGGACCTTGAGACTCTTGGATTGCTCCTATGGTGATGCGAACCTCAATCAATATGCTTTGAGACCCAACAAACAATATTGGAATACTTGTCCAAGAAAGCTAAAATTCAGATTTTTGATAGAAAACCCCGACCCAATGTTTTTAAATGAAATGCGAACCAAAGGTATAAAGTAACAAACCTCGACCCAATGATTATAATTGAACCACAAACTGAAGGTATAAAATTTGAACGCCACAAGGAAGAATCCTTGATAAGTTCACAAGTTCTCTAAAGAACCAATAGGAGAAGTAAACCTCACGTTTTATTTTTATTTTTATTCAATAATCATTCATTACAATGATTGCATGCTATTTATAAAACATGGCTGAAAATAAGACTACAAAATATTAAAACTGATAAGCCCATTTTCAGCCCTACACGCTTGCTATAAAGAAAATGAAACTAACTTGGTTCCAAAATAGGAAAGTAGATAAAAAGGACTAAATAATATAAGCCTAAAATTAAGGTTGATTTGGTCTGAAATTAGCAGCTCCTCCATGCCAAAAATAGACTGAAAAGGGCAAGGAAATCACGCCTAAGGAAGGTTTGAAATAGGCAAGTCAATCAGCCAATTAATCCTTCTAATTCCATGCCCACTCAACCCATAATCAGTCATTAATACACGCCATTGCTCAGGAAATTAAACCAATTAAGCAAGATCAGCCCCAACAATAGTTTGGATTAAATTTATTATTTCTTTATCTTCCTTTGGGCCAAGCTTGGAATGCCCCATTTTAGAATTAGCTCAAATCTCTTGAATCGGCCCATTAAGTGCTTCTTTGATCTTCTTGGATCTTGCTCTAGTAATAGACCCAATTGGAACATGCAATGGATCCTTTAATGATACCGGTTGATTCTCATCATATGGGGTACTAAGTATGAGACTTTTGCATAGGAAGTAATGGTATCTAGTTCCCTTAAGGAATGGCGGGTTGACTTGGTGAAAAATAGTGGTTTTCTAACATAACAGTCTTAGGTTGCCAGGCTTAGGTTTTGGCTAGTGGAAGGTAGAGAAGTTTAAGGTGAAGAACGGTTATGCGAAATCTTAAGGCCTGATTTGGATAGTGAGTTAATATGAGATGGTTTGTAAATAGTAGTGAAATATTTGAGTTGAGTTGAAATGAGTTAGAAATAGTTTGAGTTAAAATGTTTTATGGAGTTTTGGAAAATGAGAGAAAAAAATTAAATAAAATTATTATAAAGTTAAAATATTGTTAAAATATAATTTTTGTTTTGGGATTTAAAAAAATTGAATTATTTTATGTATTGTGTTTGAAAGTTTGAAAAACGTTGTAATAATCAGGTAATGATTAGATGGAAAAGTTGAATATTTGAAATTGAAAAGTGTTTATGTTTGTATTCTTTGAATATTGGGTTGAGATGAGATGATGAAAGCATATTTCTATCCAAACTAGGCCTAAGTGTTCTTGAGATAAAATAACACTAACGGACGTTATTCATAGTTGTGAAAAAGGGAACCAAAATGTGAGCATGGATCTTTAGAGGAAGCCATTGCTTATGGTTAATAAGGAACAAGAAGAGGATTTTGGAATAAAGATGTTGAGGAATCTGGTGAAAAGGTCACATTAGTCGCATTTCATTCTCATGCATTTTCTTACTTACGGTTATATTTGTCATTGCATATCATCATGACCCTCTTGGAGTTAACTAGCCAAGATTTATTAATCTTACCATTGTAGTCCCACTAGGGTGCAAATTAACATAACTGTAGATTTTGTAGACCGGGTTGGTGAGGAAAGGTTAGAGTAGAACATCCAGCCACACGAGGATGACTGACGAATGTGCTATGATCATCACTTAGAGAGCTAATTATTGGTCATTTAGTTTCTTGCTTTACTTACGCGATGTGGAGAGAAACTGTTTGAGTTTCTAAATGACTTTTGGGCATGTAATGATACTATGGTACTTATGGAAGTATTTGTGACTTGTGGAGATGATTATGTAATTGTATTATGATGCTTAAAATTTTTTTTCTCATGTACTAAATTCATAGGTCAATTACTTATCCGTAGTGAACTGTTCATATCATTAGTAAATGCTAGGTTCATGCATATTATCGTCATGAACATATGAGGTGTGTAACCCAATGTTACATATCCTAAAATCTTTCCAAGCCATCAAAACATAGGCGGGAGGTCAGGCCATCACAGGGTAGTATCTGAGCTTTATGACTTTGGGCAATTCCACAAGTCACTTAGGGAAAGTACCAGAGCATAGGCTTGAATTACTAGTTGAAGTTTGAGTGAAATTTTAAGTGGGGAGTGGCAAGAATGACGTGTTTGGGTTGTGTAACGAGAGAATCATCATGGAACAATCTAGACTCCCCCCGTAATGAGTAGCTAGAAGATGTGTATGAAGGCAAGCACCTGCGTGACAAAGGAAGTCACACTATGGCTCAGGCCACAAATCCAATGACCAACATGTTGTGACAACAACAAGAGCTCTTTCAACAAAACATGTAGTAGCAGTGGTTGCAAATGGATCAATAGTAGCAATTACAACAGCAGCAGGGTAAGTAGAGAAGCTACCCTTATAAATGCTTTCTAGTGTGCCAATACCTAGTGTTCTCTAGAATCAAGGGTCCAATGAAGACCAATAAATGGATTACCTATCTCGAAAGGAGTTTTAAGAAGGTATTGTACGCCAACTATTTGCTACAAGGAGAGATCGAAATCTGGCAGGATAGCAAAAGACATTTATTGGTAATGGAGTTGGAAGCGCTTAGTACTATTGTAACCTAGCATAGGTTCAGGAAAGAATTTTATGATCTTTTCTTCCCCACCATTGTAAAGCAATAGAAGGCAATCAATCTAGTCTAGAGTGGTATGTCGATGGAGTAGTATGCCGTGAGGTTTATGGACTTGGGAGAATTCGCCCTTCATCTCATCACTGCTGAAGAGATGTGAGTTGAATGATTCCAAGATAGTCTGTAGCAATGAATCTAAACTCAAGTGGCGTGTCTATAAATTCAAGATTTACAGAGGCATGTAGAGGTACCTTTCGTCACTAAGAGGGAGCAACGAAACCTGCCTACTTTAGCCACAAGGCAAAAAATAAGCACGTATACTAAAAAAGGTAGCAGTTCATGGTCACCCCAAAAGATCTTGGCGAGACCAGGAATGCAGCCACTAGTGACTTCAGGGAATCACCAAGTCAATAGCACACTTGTTTGTAACTAGTACTACAAGCTCCATCAGGAGGAGTGCTGATTGGGCATGGCCTCATGCTTTAGATGCGAGCAGTCTTGGCACTTTGCTAGGGAGTACCCTAAGGTGAGCCAAGTAGGCATGGCTGGTGCAATGCTCCTAGATTCTGCTTGCGATTTAGCGAATTCTAAAGCATTGATATATGCAACACAATGTTACCTACCATCGTTCATGACAGATAAAGATGCAATGCACTTAGCATGTATCTAACAATATGCAATACTTGTAGTGGATAATTTTTTTAAATAATACTATGCACCAAATATAACATATCCTAAATTAACATAAGCAAACTCCATAAGCATATAATAATTGATGTCCAAAAGTTACAGTACTTGTCCAAAATGTTTGTAACATAATTAAAACTAGAGACAGAGCTCCTCACATACATAACAGAGCTAACATAATAATGATTAGGCTAGCCTAAGGAGTAGCTATCTCAAATCGACCAATATAGCCATAATCCTATCTAAAAATTGGAGCATCGACTTGATAAGCTCCTCATGGTTGGGTTGTAGTCTAGTTGACCTCATCCAAATGATCCTTTGCTGGTCCTTCTACTCTTAACACATGGTCTACCATTCAGGAGGAATGGTAGTTGGAACTACCAAGTGAGATTTGATTATATATCTTAGTAAGTTAACAACTAACTTAAACTAACAGCTTACAGATGTGCATGCATGACAATAAAAGGACATGATTGATGTGAACATGAGTTAACGTGACATGACTTGGCAAATAACATGACAGGTACTGACATAACTTGAACTGAATTGAACATGAAATAAATATGACATGAACTGAAACTAAATTGAACTTGAAATTGGACATGAATTTGGAATCTTGTTCCCATAAATAAACTAGTTAATTAAACATGACATATGGATGCTACATAGGTCCCTCTGAGTCATGTGCCCCTGTCAATATCACATCACATCACATCACATTACAGGTATCTACATTAGCTATAAGTACGTTAACATACCCATCATACCACATGTATCATCTGCACATGTTGTGAGTATGTAATTTACACATCTCGTAACAGGTATCTACACCTGCTCGAGTGCGTATAACATGAAGGTGAATTGTGGTTGGCTCTATCGGCTTTTGTGCTTGACTTCACTCTTGCAACTAGCTACTTAGGCCCTAAACATGTTGACAGTACTTTGCCAACCTAGGAAATTTCACATCAGTTTAAACACTTCAACTTAAACAATGGAGTCCTATTAGGATATTACTCTCATTCTAACACTTGGGGTTATGATAAACGTAAAAGACTCAACTGACTTGAAAATATTATTTTTCGCAACGAACTCCAAACTCGTGACATGATGTGGCGTGAAATGATCTGACAGATGATATGAGATGACATGACGTGACATATAAGTATGACTAACAACATGGCATAACGTGGCGTGCAATAATTAAACACGCATGACATGAAATAACATGTAACAAATAATTTCATACTTGAAAGTAAAACATGGCATAACGTGTACCAGATAAATTATGTACTTAAGATAACATGGATAACATAACTTAACATGTATATACATAAACCAAGCTAACATGAATGATGGTTTCTTACCACCATACACACACAAGTAGCTTGAAAGTAAATTAGAGGCCAACATATAGTGATTGAACTGAGACATAAATTAGTGTGAATTAACTTGAACTGAAAGGAAATATTTATAAGAGTTAGAAACTCCTCACTAACAAATTTAGAAACATAAAATTATTGACTCAAAGTAAAATTACCATTTTACCCCTCGACTTGTGGGAAAGTGATAATTTTGCCCCTAACTTAAATAGTTTGCATCCTAACTCCAAAACTCACCTCATGTAAATTTTTTCTTAACTCCAAATATCTAATTAGAAAAATATAAATCACATCACAACTATAAGAATTAAGCTTAGGCCAAAACATGCTAGGGCTAAGCCTTGATTTTAGTTGCAAGTCTATCTAACTTCAAACCACATATTTAAAACAATTTATGCGACATCTACCGATCACATCATATGTTTTAACATCATGTTAAGATCATAAAATATATACTTTAAAAAATCATAACTCTTCATGACAAGAAAAGTGCCAAAACACCAAATCTCCATCAACTCTTTGATACCTTTAGGACTACTCCCTTTCTAATAACTCCAAGGACTCTGAAAGTCCATAAACATACTCTTAATGTGTTTATAAGTCAATCCTAAGAAATAGCTGTCGTGTGATGGGTGGAGGTGGCTGATTGACCTCTCATCAACCACTATTTTGGGCTGACATGGGTAGTGGAAGTACACTTATGGCAGTAGGAAAACTTTCTAAAGAAGCCTTGCATAGGTGAAACTTTCTAGTGGGCCTAAACTAATTAGGCCTCATTTAGGGTTTCAATGGGGTTTGGTTTGGGGTTTCAATTTATATCAAGCCCAAAACTAATTTTTCTTGGCCCAATGAAATTACCAAGGTATAAAAGAATAAATAAGGGTGTAATGACATGAATTTTAATGGCTAATAGCATGTGAAAATGGTCTAATTAAGTAATCAAACACTAAGCTAAAACCAGCCAACACTTAGGGTTTGGGTTTGGGGTAACCATTTGGGGTTTGGGGAAACCATTTAGGGTTTTAGTTTTCACCAAGGTTTTGGGGTTTCAATTAGATCCCAATTATGTAGGATTTCACTAGGGTTGAAATCATCTTTGGTTCGGCACAAAAATGAATAATTGGATGAAATAGTATTTTGCTTAGGTGGCATGATCGTAATGCTTGATTTTCCTTCCTTTCCTTCACATTTCCATCTCATGGTTCCTCTTAATGTCAAGTGTCCTATAATATTTTTTAAGTGGGGCTAAGATCTTTCCATGCGTCTAAATAAAAATTCTCTAGACTGATTTGGATAATCCACACTGTGATTTCGAAACGACTACACTGAGTGCTAATGCGGGTGTTACTATTCACCCCAAAAATGACAAAAATAACTTTATACCATAAAATCATAAATAATCCTATCAAACTAGGAGTGCAATCAGTTTTGCAAATTTTGACTCTTAAGTGCCTTGAATAAATCAAAACGCGTTTTAGAATCCGGAAAATAAAAATTATTTTATTGTGCTGTAAAATCTTAAATATTCATATGAAACTATTGGCACAAACTGTTTCTCAATCCTATACTCATAAGTATTTCAAATAAATAAAATTGTGTTTCTGTCAGCAAAATGGGTAAGAACTGACTAAGCTGATAAACTAACACTTAGAATCAAGCTCAATGTTGTGTCACCACCATTAGACATGCAGGGGGTGTTAAGGAAACCGTAGTCAAACACAAAACAATCTCTCAAAGTGATCAAGATAAGCCACAAGAAGTACAAGAAGATCAAGCATAGTCAAACACAATTAACAAGATAAGAAGTAGAATCCTACCTGCAAAAGACATTGAGCAATTACGAAGTTACGTTCCATTCGTTGGTGTAATATGATGATTATAATTTCTAGTCAAACTACTTCTTATTATTCCTAGTGAAATTACTTCTCTAGGCTGTTGTTATTAAAAAATTTCTAGTCCAACAATATTTGAATTTGTTGATTATAAATAAACAAGGTTGTACCAATTTAGATCAATTTATTCTTCAACACATCTCATCTCCTGTAATTTATTTCCCAAGAGCTTAACCCTCTCCTGGCAGCAACCCTACCTCACAATCCCCAAAGGAAAAATGGATTACAACTCGCAGCTAAATCGATAATATACTGCCCAATAGTTGAGAACTTTCCATCACAAATTTCTCATCTATGATTAGATAAAAATGACTGTTTAGGTGCACAATAACCGTTAAATCAATAAGACGGTTAGATGTGTGATGACAGTAAAAAACATAAGGTGATTAGATAAATATGATTGTTAGTTGAAAAAAGATATTATTGTCAAACAAAAACTACCCATTAAATAAAAATAAAACAAGAAATGACTGTTGCATAAAAGAACAGTTCAATAAAACAACAAATACAATCGTTGGATTTCAGTAATCAAAAACTCTATATATAGTCACTTTTATACACTTAACTAATGTGATTGGCTGCGTTACTTTTTTTTAATATAAAAAAACTGATTTGGCCAATCACATCAATAGTGTGCAAAATGTATGTAAAAGTGACTGTATGCAGTAAAACTCTTCTAGAATATGATGGTTGGATATGTAAAGTAAAAACATTGCAAAAATATATATATATATATATTAAAAAATATTATTTTAATAGTTTAACCAAACTTATAGAAAATGGCCAAGATACATTTTCTAGCTAAATTTTAGCTACAAAAGATGTATAATTTGATACCAATGCTCTTAGAACATGATCATGTCGTTTCGTCTATAGTCAGAAGTGGATTTTTGGAATCAAATAAGAGTTTTGCTCAATTCGTGTGTTTGTGTATTTATGATTAGTAGCTTCGGGACCTCCTCATGGATATGGCGATTACGTCTCATTACATTTTTATGCTGGTCTTAGATAGATAGATAGCTCTTTCAATCTTCAAAACAATAAGTGAATAACTGTCATATTTAATTTTATTTAATTTTATTTTTTTTATAGCAAAATAGCTTACTTCATTAATAAAAGATGCATTACAAATGAATATCAGTCCAAATGACTAGAGAAAGAAAATCTTGATGAGATTCCCACCATACACTAATATCCTCCCTTCTGAGAACATTTAGATGGAATGTAGACCGATTTCTTTGATATGGAATGTAGTGTTTTTTTTTTTTTTTTTATTCAAATTGTGTGGTGTAAAGGCCTTCAAATATTCTGTTTTTATTCTTTTTTCTTAAAAGCATTCTTAGTTTCAGAAGATGATCTTGTGAGCTTAAATTATAAACCCCAACATTTTGGTTTCTGTTTAGAACGCCTTTTCATTGGGGACTTTGGTTGAAGATAAGAGAGTATACTTCTAGATCCGAGGGACAATTCACCTTTGTGTTCGACAAGAAGAATGATTAAAGTAAAGAAGGGTAGGTTAAATTGGCTAAAATCAAAACCAAAGCAGCCTCCATCGTCAAGCAAACCTTCTCTAAATATATACCAATGCAAGTACCCCACGTTCTTGGCACCATGGAATTTACTTAAAACAACTATTTTTCCCCATTCACAGGTTCTCAGCAGCTATTCCATACATCATGCTGGGGGTTCAAAGCTGACTATAAGAAGCATTTGAGAAACCAATCGTACCAACAATCCAGCAATAAGCCAGCTGTGCCTGAACTAATGGCCAGATTCCTGCATTCCATCTTCCCCCTTTGTTTCCAGTGTATCATTGTAACTTCAGTACTAGGTTTTATTCCAAAGTTTATTCATTCATTAACCCTGCAATCTGATATCCAAGTACTTCGTACCCTGAAGCATTCATTTGATCCCAACTCGATCTCCTCAACATCATACCTTAATACTTGGGACTTCATGGCAGATCCGTGCGACTGTGCAGGTGAACAGTTTCTTGGAATTTTATGTCGTATTCCTCTGGATGATTCTCCTAGCAGGATTATATCAATTGATCTCGATGGCGCTGGATATGACGGGTTTCTGACACCATCAATTGGGAACCTGACCGAGCTCACCATTCTCAACCTCAGTAAGAACAAGATTCACAGAACAATACCCGAAACCATATCCAAACTTAGAAAGCTCACCAGACTTTCCCTGGCAGCCAATTCCCTCGTAGGCACCATTCCTAATGAAATCACTCTGCTCAAGAATCTTGAACATCTAGACCTTTCAGGAAACAGACTCTCTGGCTCAATTCCAACTAATATATCTGGATTACGAAGCTTGACCTACTTAAGCTTGTCCGGCAACACACTCACAGGCACGATCCCAGACCTAACAGGATTGTGGCAGCTAAACTATCTAGATCTGGGTTCCAATCAGCTCTATGGAAACTTGCCATATTTTCCTGTGAGATTGACAACACTTTCAATAAACTATAATATACTTACAGGCCACATCTCTCCAATTAAGAAGCTCAAAGACCTCATCCGGCTAGATGTAAGTGGTAATAGGCTTTCAGGGGTCATTAGCAGAGACATTCTTTCATTACCTAGACTGGTTTACCTGAATGTTTCAAATAATCACTTTACTGCAACAGAGTTGGTCAACTTCTCTGCATTAGGGACGGAACTTCAAGTGCTTGATGCACAAAACAACCAATTCCATGGTTATCTGCCTGCCAATTTGGTTAAAATTCAGAACTTATCCACAATTAATCTGGCACATAATCAATTCTATGGTCCAATACCAAGAGGATACGGAGCCAAACTAGAGCGACCATGGAGAATCCTGTACTTGGATGACAACTTTTTGTCAGGAAAGCTTCCGCCAGAGTTCATTAGTCATGGAGAAAGCATTACAGGCAGCGTTGCCAGAAACTGCCTTAGGTGTCCAACACAAACACCATTATGCCGCGGAGGACAAAAGACAATTTCAGAATGCCTGAGGCACAATAATAGCAGCACATAAGAGATTTCTCAGATCAAAATTGAACAATACTGCCATCAGGAAGAGTAGAAAAGCTCGTTTAACTTGCAATAAATAAAATAATATAATATGCAAACCATCCGAGCATCTATTTTTCATAAATGAATTTCTGGTTAGATGTCATTCTCCTTCCTCATACAAATGCTTCCAACGATACATTTATTTCCCATAACACTGCAAACACAAAACAAACTGAAAAGATGCTTTTACAGTTTTTTGAATCTTATGGAAGCAAAGCATACAAAATCAAGAAAATTGCCTACAGCATTTTAAAGACTGCTATAAACATAAACCATTTCTAACTACATAAAATAAAGTATTTACAAAAGCCAATTAACACTAATATTGCCAAGCCAGATGAAAAGTGGGAGTTGAGCCAGAGCAATAAAGAGCAAGAGATAATGGTGCTTGCTCGAATCATAACTCCTCACCTCTGCAAAGAGCACTCGCTTCATTGTTTTTACCAAGAAAATACCCATGCATAGGCAGGTCCAAGGCATCAAAAAATAGTACGAGTATCCCCACACCAACTTCCCAAGGACAGCCAAACACATCCCTGTGAAAGTATAACCTGCATAAGCCACAATATCAAGCAGGGGTGCCTCTCCACTACCCAATGAAAGCAATGTCACTTTCAGAAGTGCAACTTGCAGAAACCACCCCAACAATCCCTTGATAAACAACCAGTTCAGAGCTTCTGGGCTAAACCTGGCAATAAATGAAAATCTTTAGAGAAATTGTTTCAGCCAAGTGAAAAGAGGAGATAAGATGGAGGACTGAAACAGTGAGAATTAAATGAGTTTAGTTCAACATTGTAACTTGAGAAAGGGCAATGCCATAATTATAACTAAACCATATAAAGAAAATGAATCACCAAATTGAATTTCCAAGAGACCCAAGTCTAGGCCCAAGCTATGCGAAGCCCAACCCACTGGAGAAGGAAACGATGTCGTTCCTTGGAGGTCATTACCTCCCTGTTATCCCTCTTCCCCGTGCCTTGACGGTTTCTTCCACCCAATTCCATCTCCACCCTGTCACCTCTCCTCTCCGATACTCTGTCTCCCCACTCACCCATGCCACATTTATTTTCACTCCCAGATCCCCCTCTCAACAAACCAATCCATCTCTCTCTCTCTCTCTCTCTCTCTCGTGCTGAAGACCCAAGCACAGTGTGACCTACACCACCAAATCAATTGCCCCACTACCTCAACCCTTCGGTTTCTCCACCAAAGCCCATGCCCAATTCTGTCAGACTCCTCACGGCAATGCCACCGTGAGCCTCACCACCACACATCGAGCAAGGCACTATAGCAACAACCCTCCACCATGAACCACCGAAGCCAACCTCACTAATGCCGTACATCAACACCGTGAGACACGAAACCCGCCACATATCCAACTGTAAACCACCAAGCATGAAGCCAGCCATGCCCTACCATCGTAGCCTCCATAATCAAGCTACATCCCACAACCCCTACAGCATCAAACAACAGCCTCCACACACATCCAGCAAGCCACCCAATGACACCACCCAACCACTACTTTGCACCACCACTATCCACCATCTGCAAAATCACCAAAAGCCACTATTTTCCCTATACCCATAAACAGAGCCCTTGCTTCCTGCCCATGAGCCACAAACCGCAACCACCTTCCTTTGTTTGACCACCACCTTGCCGGAATCAACCACAGAAAGTGATGCCGGAAGCCTCCCACCAGTGCAAATCCACCACACATCCTTCCCATAAGTCTTCCGTTGCAAAATCTCTCTATCCACTCTGTTATTCTCAAGTGGAGACCACAGTGCCATTTCTTCCTGCAAGACGACACCACACAGAGGAAACCGCCATGATTGGCATTTCCATCTGACCACCCAAGATCCGTCTCCACATCTCCCTCCTCCCTCGATGAATTCACTTGCTCTCTCTCTCTCTCTCTCTCTCTCTCTCTGTGCGCTATTCTTGGCCTTTTTTTTTTTTCCAGAGTTCCCACTCCTTTTAAATGGAGATGGGCTCTGGGCCTCAAGCATAGATTTTTATTTTTTAATAAGAAACTTTACTATTTTTAACAAAAAATATTTAAAGGATTTAAATTATGTTATTAAATATAGGTTTTTACAATTTAATTTCAAAAGTAAATGGTAACTATGTAATTTTATTTTGAACACTTTAAATCTGATCTAATCTATTTTTATTAAATGAAATTTTGTTGTTTATTTTAATAGATTTTGATATAATTTTATTATCTAGTATTAAATTTTTATAGTTAAATTTCAATAGTAAATAATTTAGAATTTAATGTCTTAGTCAGAGAAATTAAGTGGATATCAATTAATTTGGGAAGTGGTGATATTTTAGGGTTACGAGAATTTTAGATTTTAGAAAAGACAAGTTATTTTAGTATTTCAGGCTTCAATATCAAAATGTGTGTTTAATTAGAGATTTAAGTAAGTTATGTGTGTATTTTATAGGTAACGATTAATATTTGTTTGGCACAATCGTGGGAAAAATTCAGAGTAGAAGTTCAGGTAAGCGAATTCCTATGCTAGACTTTGTATAAAAGAAATGAACTGAGAATAATTTTAAAAAAATATATGCATGTTTTGTTATAAAAAGAAATTTGAAACCTCAATTATTGGTTCTGTATTACACATGAAATCTATATAAAAGATGAAAGTATTTTTTCCATGAATGGTGAAGACATGAGAAAAGTTTTAGCATTCTACTTTTGGCCATGCAAAAAGAGTAAATATGAAATCTGAAAATTTGTATATATTATGTGAAGATGCTCTGAATCTATTTTAAATATGTGAAAATGATATGAAATTGTTCAATACTCTGTTTTGATATGATGTAGCATCTGAAAAACCTTTGGCATAACTTTCTGATTTTGCATCTGATTTTGGTTTTGGTCATGATCCGATGCTTTTGATTTTGTTTTGCTCTTATATATGACCCTGTCACGGGTGATAATAGTGACATCTGACCTTGTCACGAGACATAATAATGACCTCTAGTTCTGTCACAGGACATAATTGTGACCTTTGGCCCTGTCACAGAATATAATAGTGACCTTTGGCCTATCACATGATATAATAATGGTTTCTGGCCCTACATGAGACATAATAGTGGTTGTTTTGAGTGCAATTGCTTGGGTGTCATGGTGATTTATGTTTTGCTTGGCTTTCCGCAGAATGCACAACCCTATCATAGGTGTTAAACATGGTCTTTGTTCTGATATGATACTCTGATATGATATGATAAGATGATGATGTTCCATCATATTATGCCAAAGGAGATTTTTTAATATGAATGTTTTGAACTGTCACTTTGATATTCTGATAACATGTTTTTGGATCTACATTCTAAAACTAAAATGTTTTTTTCTGCATTCTGAACTCCATGAAAAGGCTCATGTTTACATACTAGTATATGTTCTCTGCTTACTAAGTTGTTGATAACTCACTCATTATCTCCCGAATATTTTCAGATATTTTAGATGTTTTAGCTAAGGATCAAGAATAGAAAGCTTGGGTAAGGGCCGTAAGGCTATGTGAGCATGGTGGATTAAGAACAAAAGGATGTCATGGTTATTGGAGAATTTTTTAAGTAATTTTGTCGTGTTCTAAGGATGTGATATGTTAAGAGGTTGATATTTATATTAAGACTTTGTGGTGTTATTAGTTAATTATTTTGGAATAATTGGTTTAAAACATTGGAATCTATGTGTAATTGTGATTTTGGAATTTATATCTATATGGTGAGATATGATTTAAAGGGAAAACACAAACTCTTCGAACCATCCAAGACTAGGGCGTTACAATGAGGAAATTCAGGCAACTAATGGTAATATAGAATATGACTCATGCATATAGCACGTTTCCTTTTCTCCGTGTATATATATATATCTACACACACACATATGCTATATAAATACATATTAAAAAAAAATCAGTTACTTACTTCCCATGAAGACCCAATGAGAACCCAGCAAGAACGACATAGGTACCAAATGCCATAAATGGAATGTACAGGTCCGGTGCATTTATATCATAAATTGGCGGTTTATAAGAGAGTCTGCCCCCTACTGGCTCAGTTATCCGTGTCCAATGGCCCTGAAAAAAAGAAAATATGCAGAAGAATAAGAAAAAAGTTTAACTACTATTGAAATTAAAATTGTGTGAACTGGAAGAAAACAGTGTGAATAGCTTACCCTATGCAGGAATGGAAACAGCACAGCCTTCAACTTGTTCCTTACATATTGGTCATTCACTTGGAAATAGTATTGGGGATCTGAGAAATACCTGCTTATCTGTTGGATTTGAACACAAGAATTTCAATACAAAGGACAAACGGTTATCAAGAACGCAACCAAAATATGGTTTTGCATATGACAACACATAAATTTAAGGGACTAATAATTTTCATATACAGGCCTAACGTACAGAAGAAAATGAAAGAGTAAATTACATTTTTCTATGACGAGGAATCCTGGAGACTATGCAAATGCATATCTTTTCCCCAGTTAAACTCCGGACCCGTGCAACGCGTCCTCATCACACGAATCAGGTAAATAAAGTAAATTATATTTTACAGAACTTCAAAATATGAAATTTATATGCATTTGGTTTCAAGTTGGAGTAAAAACAAATAGACAAATGCCTAAAATTCATGGATAATAGCAAGGTAGAAAGACATAAATAGGATGGGAATTGGTGTATGATATCATATGGAACTGAATTAGTGTATGATATCATATGGAGCACAGGCATATCACCACCAGCACGAAGGTACAAAGGATATCATACATACTGATCTCCTTCAAGCTTAAAAAAGAAGGGTCTCTTAAGTCATAACCTTTGATGTCACTTACGTTGCTTTGCACATATTCAGAGCTCGATCCTAAAAATTTTTCTCCATATGCACCCAATCCTCCTCTGATAAGCCCCGAACCGGCTCCATAAAATGAATTTCCAAATGGATTAGGCTGAGAATTTGTCGGTGGTATTGGAACATCAGACTGGGTCCCCACATTGTTGTACATTTCTGTAATTGAAAACATAAATGGTTACTATTGCACCCAAAGGAGCAGCTCAAGAAGAACGCAGCAAGATCTCACGCTTGAGGAATCCCAGAAGGCTAATACTGCTAACTTTCACGCCAAATATTTTGGACTGCAATTAACAGTCAGTATGGAGGGTCACGAGTATAAAATGAAGCATAAAACTAAAACCGACATAAGCCAGCAGTTACAAACACAGAGTTATTCCACTTTCTGATAGTTTATTAAATACCTAACATGATACTTGAAGTTATGTACCCTAAATTCAAGCAAGAAACGAAGGCCTCCCCGACACAAACCAAGTCTATGATTCATGAAGTTTCCCCCAAATATCACACGATTTACGACCCAGAATCGCAAATATAAGCAAAAAAATGAAAACAAATGCAAATCTAAATACGTACATATATGAACGTCAGCGCATATATTTATTCGGAGAGAGAGAGAGAGAGAGATAGATGTCAACGCGTACCGATGGGGATTCAGGCGAGTTTTGCGGCTAGCAGATCTGAGCTCCTGCGGGCTGGGTTCGTCCGCGTAAAAGCACACGCAGTAAAAATACGAGAGAGAGAGCAAAGAAGCAATAAATTTGGAAGAGCGAAAAACACAGCGCGAGCGCCTAGGACACCCATGCACCCTCCACATCAGCTCAAGTGAAATGTCAACTTTACCCTGGTTTTATATTTGTTCAGAGCATCCGAAAGTTTATTTGCATCTCCAAATTTAGTCAATATCAACACTTATTTTTATTTATCTATTCCATCCAAATTCAATCACACTTTGAATTAGTCATTCATTCTCTATACAATAATAAAATATTATTAAATTAATAATTTTTTTATTTAATTTATTTTATCACATTTTGTAATTTTACTAATATTTTAGATTTTTCCAATCCAATGTGAATGATTTTTTAGTTAAATTATGTAAAATTTGACCAAACATCTCATTTGGCCAAGCTGATAAGAATTCTCTTAGACACTCACCCACCAGCTTCACCCACTAGAGGGTAAAGAAGAAAACTAGGTTCAGTTTGGTAGTAGAGAATTTTGAGATGAGAATTTGAGTTTTAATAAAAAATATTAAAATATTATATTTTAATATTATTATTGTTTTGGAATTTGAAAAAGTTAAGAAAAATTTGAATTATTTATTATATTTTATATGAAAATTTAGGAAAGTTGTAATGATGAATTGAAAAGTTTGAGTTTAGATGAGATTTTCCAACTGCCAAACCGAACCTGGGTTAAGCAAAGTTGTTCACCTAAGGAAAGATCAGTGCTCTGCTCTTAAGCTGTTCAACAGAAACCATCATCCCTTTCCTTCTCCTTCAATTGTTCCAGCCAAGGGTTTATCGAAAATCTCATATTTCTTATACACTACTCTCTCAACAATCTAAATTGATTTTTGGCAAATTTTTAGGGATTCTTAGTTTGTATTCGCATTTCGTATACACTATTAATGTATTTAGTATTTCCCTTCATGTTAGGGTTTTGCTTTTTTACGTGAGTTTTGAGATTTTCTACCATTTACAAGTTTTTCTTTATGTTCATTTCTGTAAGGAGTGGTCTGGTTGAGGAGCTAGAAGGGTTGTGCTAAGGTTTATGCAGAAGAGCTTAATCGTGGTTGAGTAGTCAGTATAAGAAAGGGTGAGATAAAATGGTGCGTAGCAGTAAGTGATGATGTGTGTTTCATGTAGATCGGTATTAGCAATAGGAAGATCCAAATGGTGCACTTTGTAGTTAAGTGGAACCGTGAGTTTTATTGTGAAGGAAAACATGTAGTGTGTGTAGTGAATTACAACGTCATCGTTTCTTCATTCATACAAGGAACTAGTATAAAAGCCCAAGAATGAGAATCGGATGGAAGGTTGTTTTGAATTCTTGAAGATTTAAGTGTACTTTAGAGGTTAGAGATTCCTAAAAAATCTCTATAGAAATAAGAAGAGTGTTTGGCTTTTCTTCATTTTCTTGTTTATTGAATTCTTATTTCTTGATTCCTAGTCTTTTTCTTTCATTCTTGAACTGTTCTTTCCTTTTTCCTATGGAAGATTGAAGAATACTATTACAATTGGTATCAGAGAGGTCACTCCTCTCATGACAAAGAATGCACATGCATCAGTCTTGAAGGCACAGCAAGAAGGTTCTTTGAGGCAACAAGAAGGAATTATGAAGCAGTTGGAAAAACATCATCAATGCCATCAATAGGTTAGACCAACTTATTAATATGATTAAATCTTTAGTAGAAAATCAACTAGTCAATTTTGTTCCTAGTGGTTATACTGGGGGATAAAGAAGAAAATCATGAAGAAGAGTTTTATGGTAGGAGCATGTATCATGATGAGAGGGCATCTTTGCCAAGGGGGAATATATTGGACTTTCCACATTTTGATGGGTGTAATCCTGCTGGGTGGATTTTTAAAGCCACCTGGTACTTTGAATTTCTTCAAACATCAATAAATCATAGGCTTTTGATGGGCTCATATCACATTGAGGGTGTGGCCCTTGTGTGGTATCAAGATGATGTCGATTGTGGCATTTTTACAAGTTGGGATTCCTTTGTGAAAACCCTTCAAGTGAGATTTGGTCCTACAACCTATGATTATCCTATAGAGGTTCTAACACTTTTTAAACAAGTGTCATCTGTGGCTGTTTATAAGGCACAATTTGAGGCCTTTATCGAATAGATTGAAGGGATTGTCTGAAAAACATAATTTGAGCTATTTTATGAGTGGGTTAAAGGATGAGATTCGATTGCCTATTCAAATACTCAATCCTATTAATTTGAATGCTGCCTTTAGCCATGCTAAGATTCAGGAGGAATATTTGTTGGCTTCAAGGAAGTCTTGGAGGAAAGGTACAATGTTTATGGGTAAAGTCAGTCTGAAATGGGGGAGGATGGTGCCAAAGTATAAAAGAGTAATGTGTCTATTAAAAAAGTATTTTCTTCCCAAATGGATGAAAAGAGCAGGAAAGAGTTGTGTTACCACTATGCTAAAAAGTGGAACCTAGCCCATATCTACAAAAGTCCAAAAGTCTATATGTTGCATGGGGAAGATTTTGTAGCAACAATTTCTTATGGTGAAGAAGACTCTAAGGAAGTCAGTATTGTGAAGAACTAGACTGTGAATGATAAAGAGAATATGGAGATATCCATCCATGCTATCTCAGGTTATTCTAACAACAATGCCATGAGGTTGCTTGGAAGGATATGGGCTTGTTTAGTTAAAATTCTAGTAGATTCAGGAAGTACTCGTAACTTCTTAGATCCACTAGTTGTGTAGTCTACAAGTTCGAGGATCCATAGTGATTCTACTTTACAAGTGAGAGTTGCTAATGGGATAGGCTGCTGAGTGAGGGCTCTTGTTAGGAGGTGGTGAAGATTCAAGGTTCCAAATTTACTGTGCCTTTCCATGTTTTGAAATTGGGGGGCCATGATATGGTTCTAGATGTGCAATGGCTCAGGACATTGGGCCCTATTAACTAGGATTTTGTTGCTATGTCTATGAGTTTTGTTGTGGAGCACTCAAGATTAACATTGCAAGGGTTGAAACTAGATGAATTGAGAATTTAGACAAGGGAAAGTTTCTTGAATTCTTCCCTAATTAGACAACATGGATGGTTTTTGCAAATGGTGGCAGAGAATCACAAACAACAGTCTAAAAATAAGAAAAAAGAGATAGTAGTATTTATTGATGAGTTTAAGGAGGTGTTTGGAGAACTTGTGGGGTTACCTCTAAAAAGGGCTTTTGATCATCAAATTCCCTTGAAGGAGGGGACTGGTCCAATTTCAGTAAGGCCTTACAAATATCCACATTACCAGAAGACTAAAATTAAGAATATTATGAAAGATTTGTTGTAAAAACCCGCTCCTTTTTCTCTCTAATGGTCACGAGTCTCATTCTACGTGCCGAACCTCAATGGCATAATTTTAAAGATATCAAGTGATTTCTAAAGTAAGCCCAGTGTTTTAAAGCCCTCGTGTATTTTAAATGTCTTAAAAATATTTATATGGGATAGTTCTAGTGTTATTGGACCAAACCTGATTTTAAGTAAGACAATTATAATATTTTTTAGAGCTGCAAAAATGTTATAATTGGAGAAAAATTATTTTATCAAAATGATTTTAGTTAGTTAAAAATATTATGAGATTTAAATTATGTTGAAAACTCTAATTAATTAGATGGTTTTATTATCTTAAAGATATTTAGTAAAACTTCATCATTTATTTAATGATGAAAGATTATTATTTTTATAAGTTAAAGTTGGTTTTAAATTAGTATTAATGTATTTATATCTTTATTTATCTATTTTAAGTTTGTTTAATTCCTCACCGTTAGATTAGATTGGGACCCTAGGATGAATTGCCCATATTAAAAAGGGAAAAGCCCTAGTTTTTCTCCTCACTTTCCACTTTCCCTCTCTCTCCTCCCTCCCCCTTGCACTTGGTGGCAAGCCCTCTTCCTCTCCCTAAACGGCTTCTCCCTCAGGCAACCCAGTCTCAAGTCGTCGTGCACCACCGACCACCAATGCCACCCCCTTACACCGACAACCACCCCTCCATGCTGAACCCAACCCCCACACACCTCCCTCTCTCTCTTTGTAACATGCATAAAGCCACAGGTTCTCCACCCAGCACTGCCTTGGCACAACCCCACGCTACTATACCACCACCAACATCCTCTCTCTCACCAGCAACCTCCCCCACCTTTCCGCACGCTTTCTCACTCTCTCACGGGTCCTCCATGACCCACAACTAGATCCACTGCCACCCAGTTGCTGTACCACCTCCCAAATGCCACCACCTGCCTCCCAGCACCTCCCTTAGCCCCTCCATTCCTCGCCATAGCCAGCTAAGATCCTCCTAAATTTCCCTTGTTTAAAACCCACGATTCGAGCCCCTCCACAAGCCACCGTGTCTTAGCCATCTCCCAACTTGGCACCACTACGAGGCCACCACCAGGACCTCAACCCAATGCCTAATAGACTAGCCTAGCACCCAAACAACTCCCAAATGCCCAAATAGCTATCATACATGGTTTAGCGGCCATGTATGACCCTTTCACCGCCACCCATGAACTCCCAGCCATGTCGACCACCCTCACACAACCTAGATTCACCCGCTAGAACCCTATATCTAGTCCTTAAGATGGTCCAGTTCCAAGGTCACAGCAGTGACCGCTACCACCCAAGCTAGTGGCTTCCGATGCCACTGGCCTTGCCGGGTAATAAGCAATGCACAAGTTATTCCAACGATGGTATAACTCTCTTTCCCTTTCCCTTGTTATTATGTGAAGTTGGTTGGATTGTGGATTGTGCTATGTCTTTGGAGTTCACTGTGTAGTGTGGTGATCTGAAGTGTGTTCGTGTATGTGAAGTGTTGGGCATAGTTGTGTAGTGTGCCGTGTAGTAGTGTCATGAACTGTGTTGTAATGGTGGTTGTGAAGTGTGTTGTAGTGGTGATGTGTGGCATAGTGTGGATTGGAAGGAGTACATGTGGAGTGTACTATGTGTGGCGTAGTGTGGAATGGGAAGAGTACACGTGGAGTGTACTTTGTGCGGTCAATCGTGATACACCGTGTTGCATGTCACAAAGGAATGGATGATTGTGTTGTTGAGAAGCGGAGAGCGTGATGTGTAGTATCGGGAATTGTGGAACAGTGTCCCGGATTAATTGTGATGTGACTATGTGGTCAAAGTGACAAGTGTTATCGTATAGAAGTGTTATGGCTATTGTACGTGTGAAGTGATGGAGTGGTGTAACAGTGACGTAGTGGGAGCATGACGGGGGAATGTCACGAAGTGACATGGCCAAGTAGGAAGTCATGCTTGTGATGAGTGAGGAGTTGGTGTAGAAGTGACGTAGTGGGATGCCAGGTGACGTGACAAGGTCACGGTGTAGCTTGGGAGTAGTCTCAAGCTACGTGACGTGACGTAAGGTGTAGTTGGGAAGGAGTCATGTTGTGTTAAGTGTTGGAATGAACTTTTAAAGGGCTGGGAAGCTGGGAAAGTCCTGCCAACCGGGTTAGAGAAGGTTGGTATTGGAGTATGGAGATTGTTTACAAAAGCAGGCTTTCAACGGATTATAAGTTGATTTTAAGTGATAAAAATGGGTAAAGTATATGTATAATGTGGTTAGACACATGCTAGGATGAGGGAATATCCTAGTGGAACTTTTCTGTCTACTCTGGAGTGTTTAAAATAGAGTGGTAGCTCCTGGCTTGATGAAGTATAGTCGACAGATCTCGAATGGATCCTTGTGGAAAGGATATCAGAGCGGGATAGCACCTAAAACTAGTGAGTGTCATATGGTGAAGGGGGATAGCGCCTAAAACTAGTTAGTGTCATATGGTGAAGGCGAAATATGCGAACTGTTGTAATAAGTAAATTAAAGAATATGACATAGTGTGACGCCCCCAGCCCCCGCTTGGGATTGAACGATGATTGAAGCGTCAGGATATGTAACGCTAGGCTACATACCCTTCGTACATGATAGTTAAGATGCAATGTACCTATTGATCTAACAATATGCAGTATATCGAAGTGAAAATTCTATTTAAGTCAATTAAAACGAGACAGATATCATGGTACTGAAGCACATATCCCAAAACATAAAATTTTATAATAACCATCAAAAGGTTTAATTATTCCAAAAGAAACTCCCAAAACATGCGACCGTCACATCAAGTGTCATAAAAATGAATCATCCATCCTAAAAAAGGTCCCATAACGTAAGTCCTTTAGTGAGACCGGTCCTACTTGGCCTTGTCCTAATTTATAATCCTCCTCAACTGCTCAAAAAGTTGCAACACTTCAGCAATGAAATGGTTAGCGGCTTCTAACCTTTCCAAAATAGATAGCTTTGGAGAGACCTCACATCTCCTTGGAGCCTCTTTAGGGATCTGGAGAGTTGGTCTCTTGCATTTCCCCATGACTATCCTCTTGGATTCCTGTCACAACTTCTATAATTCTAGGTGAGAGAATGGTAGTGGGAAACTATCACAGTGAGATTTTGAAAACTTCTAGTAAGTAAACAAATAATATGTAACAGATATCATAAGCATATGTAAGCAAACTCAAAATGAATACATGGATATGAAACTTTACTTATGCATTTGACTTTTGGAAGAAAAATACCACATGCATCATAACTTTTTATAACTTTTTTTTAAAACGTCTTTTCCATCATTTCATACTTGTTCATTAAAATATACATGTGAGATCGGGTTCTTATTTATATGACATAACATAGCATGACTTGGAGTTCAATGCCTTAATCTTTGACTTTTAACATAGAAATGGATACCTCAGGGCTCCCCTATGCACTATGTGTTCCCCGCTAGTTACCATATCAGTCATTGGCCCACTTTGGCCAATATGACTACATCGTACTTATTAAATAAGATAAAATATTATTTTATAAACTAAAGTTTATTAAGATAGACTAAAATAAGATAGAATATTATTTTATAAATTAAAGTTTATAAAATAATATTCTTTCATCATTATTTAAAATGATGAAGTATCGTTAATTATTCAAAGAGAATAAAATCATTTAAATTAATTTAGAGTTTTCAACGTAAAGTTAAATCTCTTAATATTTTAAAATGACTTAAAATATTTAATTTAAATAATTATCCACAATTATAATATTTTTAGAGCTCATCAAAATATTATACTTGTGTTACTTTAAAAACAAGCGTATCTAATAATACTGGAAATATCTTATATAATATTTCCAGAATATTTAAAATATTTGTAAGTTCTAAAATATTTATCTTGCTTTGAAATCTGCTGGATAATGTTTGGAACACGCCATTGAAGTACGACGCGTAGAACAAGGCTTAGCACATAGGTCGTAGCTCAGCACATAAAATGAGACTCATACTTAAAGAAAGAAAAAAAAGCGAATTATCACATCCACTAGGGTATTTCCCCGTCTTAGCCTTTGGGGTCATGACAAAACTTTAAAGTATTCTTTTTGTTTTATTTTGAAAAGTTTTACAAAACCAAATGTATATGACATGAACTATGAAACCTTGTGCTTTCATGGGACATATGCAAATGCTGAAACTGAATCATGACCATTTAGCAAATAATCATGAACATCTATGTACATTTTGTGTTACAGCTTAAAAATATTAGAACATATGACCATGTTCTAAATCACAAATTCTAAAGCATTCGATCAACAAACACAACTTTACATGTATCATGCAATGGCGGAAACTCATAAACACTAGCATGCAAGAAAATTAATTTCATGCCTTCAAAACTTTAATTGCAACATGCTAACCCTTCATCTACGATCATGGTTGAAACCTCTTAGTCTTAAATAAATGTTACATCCATTTTTTATGAACTTAGAATCTTCTAATGTGTTTACCAAAATTTTATTCATAAATCTCTATGTATAGCCGAAACATACAAGTGAGCATGCTTAGGAAAAACAAATATTTTCTTTGAGTTTAATCCTTTAAAGATTAGGTAAAGAAACCATCTTCGTGAACATTTTAAGAACATGTAAAAACCAAAACCCTAGTTATAACCATCCACTTTATTTTCATAAAATAACAATGATGAAACTTCATGTAGGGCCAAAACATATGAGTGAGTGCTTTCATGGAAAAGAAATTATTTTCTTGAATAGCATCTTACAAAAGATTAGGTAATGCAATAACCTCCATGAGCATAAAATAATTCATGCAAATTTGAAACCCTAAACATGGCCTTTCATTTCCTTTTCATAATATAAGCTAGCACAATAACCAAAAATCAATTGTTGAACATTCACACAATGGATCTGATTCTAACATATGGAAGAAAATCATTTCATCGAGCATAATCAAGAAACCGAATAACAAGTAAGTTCACATTGCATATACATAAAAGAGAATATCTTATACCCAGCCCACCTGGTTATCTCATAAAACCAACCCTCCAATCAAAATGCAACACATCAACATATTTACATCATTACCATGCATCCCACTGCACCCGAACAGTACACTCTATTCCTCTTAAATTTGTTTCTTTCTTTCTATTGATTTCCAAAATCGATGGCACGCCACCCCATCCCAACCCAAGCTCGACAGCACCCACTCCATCCCAACCCAAATTCGACCGCATCCCACTCATCCCAAAGGTAAGAAATTGTATTTTCATTGGATTGACTGGTAAAATGTGTATATTTTGAAACTTTCATGCTTAACAGAACTTGTATTGTAGTTCTTGTATTAGAGTTATATCTCATTTTGAAGTGATTGTAATCTGGGCTATGGAAATTATCTTGGCATATGGATTGAGAACTCATCTAACTCCATGAATACCAACTATTTCTTAAAAAGTCTCAAAGGCATTAAAGTCAAGGCACCCCACCAAAATATGAAGGCCAGCCAACATTTTGAAATAACTGGGGCCATATCATGTTTGTGTTTGAGCTGCAATAGCTTTGACATTACTTTGTCGGCTTTCTCTGTGTTTGTTTGTGGTGGGACATCTAATGAAAGTCAAAGATTACCATATAGTCCTATAGAATTGGCTGCCATGGAGGTAGGTTGAAGTTGCCAATGTAGACATAGGTCTTTATACTTATTATTTCATTTGCTAACTCTTTGGTTGTTGTGGTAAAGGTGAGGGCAACAGAATGTATTAGGCAGTTGCTTCTTAGATCTAGCAAAGCTCTGTTTTTACTCCAACTTCTCTCTCAGCATCATGTCACACGCTTGGTTCAGGGATTTGATGCTAATCTAAGATAGGCATTAGTTCAATTGACATTCCATCAACTAGTTTGTTCTGAGGAGATCAATTACCTCGCTACAATGCTGATATCATTTCTAATTTTAAATATTTTTACTTACACAAGCTCCACTTACACAAGTTCTTCTACTTGCCAACAAGTTTCTACCTATTATTGTCCGACAATTTTAGTGGCTAATTTTGGTTTTATTTGACATTATCTTCAATTTTAAATATTTTTCTTAATTTGAAATTCTTCATTTCTTCAGTATTATACTGGTCTTGATGGCAAAGTTGATGATATCAGTGCAAAACTTAGGGAGGATTGTCCACACTATTACAAGGAGCTTGATTACAAGTTTTTCTTAGCTGTCGAATGTCTTGAGAGGGCTGTTGTAATTCCAGATACTGAGGAAAAAGAGAACCTTGCTAGAGAGGCCTTTGACTACTGGAGTAAAGTTCCAGAGTCTGCCTGCCATGGTTGCCCAAGTTTGGGGTCTCATTCTAGTTCAAGTATGTCCACTTCAAGTGGGAAAGACAAAGCAAGTTGACATCGTGGTTGACATTGTGGTTGTTGTATAATAGCAATTTTTGCTGTAATTTACGTATCCCAAAAATGTTAGTGTATCTTGGGTAGTGCTTCAACTCATGTAAATTGTTTTAGCTCTAGCCTTGGACAACTAATTTGTAATAAACATGTGATGTAATGAACATGTAAACTGTAATTTTATTGCATCGCTTGTAGTTTTCCTGTTTTGAAAACGTACTTGCATGACATGCATGCATACTCAAATATCAGATCAAATATTTCTAGAAAATGGCATCCTTTAAAAAGTCAAATATTTCCAAGTACATAAGTTTGGGACAAGTTCTCGATCAATGGCATCCTTTAAAAAGTCAAATATTCCTAATTACATAAGTACATAACACTTGGGCCAAATTCATGAGTTTAAAAACAAAGCTTCAGATTCGTCAATGCATAAATCTTCAAAAAATATTGACTTATAAAATGGACAATAATGTTATGGGACTCCAAAATAGAATGGACAATAGTGTTATGGGACTCCAAGCCATACACAAATAGAATGGACAATAGTGTTATGAGACTCCAAAATACCTTCCATCCGAGCTAGACATCTTCTCCTCCATAACCGCCAAGTAACAATGATGGGCATAATACCCACCATAAAACCCACCTGTGTAGATGCAGTAGCTCGCTTGAACCAAATCCCTGCATTCTGTTCCCAACCTCTTCCAATAGGAATACCAAATATAATGACAAAAAAGGACCATATTTTTTTAGGGAAATCACCCTCAAATATCACATGATTCATATCTTCAATATGACCTACAATACAACAATCACATTTGGAAGCAATAGGAATACCAATACATTGCAATCTATTATCCACACTCAAGGCCATATGCCAAGCCCTCCAAAAATGTATAGACATTTTTAACGGAAGACATTTATGCCAAATCCAAGTATGCCAATCAAGAGAAGATCCCCTAACACGAATACAGTTCCAGGCAGATTTAGTAGTAAACTTACCTGTCTCCATCAGAGTCCAAATCAGAACATCTTTTCCAGAATTAGGCCTTGATAATGAAATTAAAATCTCATCCACCTTCTCCCCCCTACTAATCTTTCTAACATATCCACATCCCAACTGTCTGATAACCGACAATCTTTTATTTTAAGCAAAGGTGAACCAACTGGGACATATCATTTATAAGCGGGCCATTCTCCCTCCATTTATCATATCAGAAAAAAATATCTCCTTCTCTAATTTTCCACTTCGAATTATTCAACAACAACGGTATACAATTTGCAACCATTATCCAAAACCTAGACCTTTTGAGGCTTGAATTAAGCACCAAGGCTTTGATCCCACATATTTTTCTTTGAAAAAGTTGGCCCATAAAGAATTACCTTGAATAAGATTTCAGGCAAAACGCATATGCAAAGCTTTCTGACAATCCTGAAGAGCCCGCAAACCGAGCCCCCCTTCTTCCACCGGATTGCAAATATGTCTCCATGCCACCCATTTTCTTTTATCCCGCCCATCTGATTCTCCCCAAAAGAAAGAACTCATCAACTTGTGAATCTTGGAAATGATAACTTGAGGGACCTGTAAAACAAAAAATAGGTGAATCATCATGCTAGATATAACATGTCGTAACAAAATGAGCTTTCCACTAGAAGATAGTAGTCGCATTTTCCAACCACTAATTTTTTGCCTCACTTTTTTCATCATATCTTCTAAGTGGACTTGTTTAAGTTTTTCCAAAATAATCGGCACCCCCAGGTATTTGAAAGGGAAAGTCCCCTCTCTGAACCCCGTACTTCGTAACAGTCTACGCTTTCTTCTAGTGGAAATTTTATTCGAACAATATAATGCTGATTTCTGTATATTGATAGCTTGTCCCGACCACCTCTCATATTGGCTGAAAATTTGCTAAAGAACTCGAACTGATCTCTGGCTACCATTGGAAAAAAATCATAACATCATCAGCATACATCAAATGAGAAACAATAGGTGTACCTCGGGCCTGTGAAAACAACCTAAACTTGTGCTCATGAACACTTCTCTGGATCAACCGGGCTAGAAATACAAAAATGTACCAAATCACAGAATTGAGAAGAAAAACCAAACCTGCGCAAGACTTTGATCAGAAAGGCCCAGTCCACACGATCATAGGCTTTTGCCATATCTAGTTTTAGCATAATATTACCCCCATGAATTCTTCTATTAATAGATTGAACCATTTCTTGAGTGAGGCTACTGTTCTCAAAGATGCTTCTTCCAGGAATAAAAGCACATTGCTCCAGATAAATCAGGCCAGACAGTAAACCTGTTAAATGCAATAATCTTGGAGCAAATTTTATAAAAAACAAAGCAAAGGTTGATGGGGCGAAACTTATCAAAACCTGTAGGCGACTCCACCTTTGGTATTAAAACCAAATATGAAGCTGTAAAATACTTGGGAAGATTTTTTTGACACAAAAAATTCCTGCACTACCTTCCACACATCAACTTTAACAATCTTCCAACAAGTTTTATAGAAACTCGACCCAAATCCATCTGGGCCCGTGCACTCTGAGGCGAAATAGAAGACACAGCCTCAAACACTTCCTCTATAGTGGGAGGACGAATGAGGGAGGTATTATCCTCCTCTGAAATGACTGGCGCAATATAATCTTCAAGACTAGGCTGCTCTGTAGGTGACTCCCCATGAAGAACAGAAGTGAAGTACTCTACTGCCCCTTGGTGAATACTTTATGGCGTCTCAAAAACCACCCCATTTGACCTCATATGTAGAACTTTTTTTCTTCTTTTATTAGCAAGGCAAACATGATAGAACTTGGTATTCCGATCCCCCTCCATCTTCCATTTTAACTTAGCCATCTGTGCCAATCTCACATCTTCCCGACGTCTCCAATTAGCCAAATCTGAAACTGCCTTATGTAATTCTTTCCCCAAATTGTCTTCCCAAGATAATTACAATTGCTGCTCAATTTCCTTAATCTATTTTTCAAGAGCATCAATACGACTAAAAGTATGGCCAAAGACCCTTTTATTCCATTCTCGAAGTGCCACCTCTGTCATTTTTAATTTTCTAGTCAAATTATAGATAGCTGACCCATCCATACGGACCTCCCAAGCTGACCGAACACAATCTAAAAAATCATGATGGTTCACCCACATCTGCTGGAAACAGAACGGAGCAGGGCCATAGGAGAAAGGAGCCTGCATAAGTTCAATAAACATGGGAGCATAATCTGAAGTCGAACACGATAGATAAGAACAACAAGCATTAGGAAACAAAGCCAAGAAAGAACTATCCATGAGAGTGCGATCAAGGCGCGCCCAAGAACGAGCAAGCCCCGTTTGCCCATTACACCAAGAAAAAACACTCCCTTTCGTCACCATCTCCATCAAACCTCCTTGATGAATCCAATTATTAAACTCCTCCATAGCCATAATAGTCTGAGGCCTACCACTTCTTCTTTCAGAATCATTCCGTATAATATTAAAATCACCCACAAACATACAAGAGTTGAAACCCACATTGTTAATGCTAAGGTCCTCCCAAAGGAGACATCTCTTCGCCAAGGTACACTTGGCATAAATAACTGTAAGCAAGAATTTCATATTACCTTCGCCAACCATAATAGAAATAAATTGCATATCCATCCGAACAAAATGCACCATATGAGTGCTATTCCAAAAAATCCATATTTTACCCCCTTCACCCTCATTAGAAATATAGTTATCAAAATTCAGCCTTCGTGCCAATTGACGTGCACCCTCTACACTTTGACAAGGTTCTAAAAGAGCAACAACTTTTGGTCTCAATTTTCCAATCAACTTCTTTAATCTATTTTGAGAGGTTCCAACCCCCCTAATATTCCATACAAAGATGGACTCAATCATAGGTTAAGATTAGAAACTCGAGCATGAACTCGTGAAGAACTACGCATTTTAACAAACATCTTCTTCTTATATTTTTTCTTACCTTCATTTTCCTTAGACTCTATAAGATAATCTTTCTCTTGATTGAAAACCTCTGCTTGAATTTTTGGCTCTGGTTCCGAAACTACATCTTCAATCTCAACGGATTCCTCAACTCTTTCATTCTCAGTTTCCTCTTCACCCATCCTCTCCGTTTGCACTTCAAATTGTCCAGTCTCGTCACATTGCACCTCCATGAAAGGCACACTCTGATCTATGTTTAAGCATCCCATTATCATAGTTGTCTTGGGAAAAAGGGGCTACACACCTACTAGGGTTTCTAGAAGCAATCTTGGAAATGATTCCTTGAGGTGGTCGGCTAGCGCAAGGGTTTTGTTGCATTTTGTAACCGATCACACAATGTCCAAGACATTGGTGGAAGAAAAAGATCTTCTTGCGAAGAGATGAAGATTTCGGCCACACCCACACTCTCACATGCCACCTAGCACACATGCACACATATAGGAGATTGAGGGAAGGGTATGAGATTCATTGAACCAAGACTTGAGGTGAAGGGTAAAAAGGGAATGGAGATTTCAGTTTTAGAGGAGAGGTGCTACTTGTCCAAAGGTTCTCTTGTATTTCCAATACAATCAAATGATGAAGGAAGAGGAAGAGGCTTAGGGTGATATGCCACTTGGCATCCATGCAAATGTGTTTGGCTTGTGCAAGAAGCTTCTTATACCTATAAAAAGAGGTGGGTGCCAAAAACCTCATCTCTTTAGTCAATTGGAGGATTTTCTTGTGAAGTATTCGGCTACCACCTTTCTCTCTCCTTTCCATCACTTTCTCACCATCCAAACACCACTCACATTACTCTATTTTCATTCAAATATCATTTTGAGGGCAAGCGAATCATTCAAGGCATGAAGCCAAAAACTGGGATCTACTTCGAAGGAGAGAATCATTCAAGGTATGAAGCCAAAAACCCACATTTCCATTTTTATCACACACGGCCATGAGAGGAAGAGTTTCGGTTTTTAGAAAGTTCATCATGAACTTATGCTCACACGCACACACACTTGAGCTAGAGGAAGTTAGTTCATGTTTTGAGATTTTCCCACATGAGCTTACACAAACACACACATGGTTTTAGGGTTCCTTTAAACTAGGGTTTGAGTTGGTGCAAGTTTTGGACCTGAGGAGTAGAGATCCAAAATGACGAGAGCTTTTTTCTTAAACTAGATGCCATAAGATTACACATACACACGTGGGTTAGGGTTTTACACAAACCGAACCTAATGATTTTGTATTTATATTTTTAGCTTGCTTGTTTATTGATCGTGGATTTTTATAAGTAAATCTTTAACTTGTACTTGATATTTTATGTATATGCAATGTGAACTTACTTGTTGTTTGGTTGCATGATTATGTTTGATATAATGATGTTCTTCCTTATGTTATGATCGGATCCTTATGTGAATGTTCAACTCATCATTGTAATGGTTATTGTTGATATTTTATGTGATGAAAATGAAATAAAAAGTTATAGCTAGGGTTTCGAATTTGCATGAAATGCTCTATACTCATGGAGGTTATTGCACTGCCTAATCTTTTATAAGATGCCATACAAGAAAATGATTGCTTTTCCATGATTACATTCATTCACATGTTTCGGCCATACATGATGCTTCTTCATTGTTATTTTATGAAAATGGAGTAGATGGCCATGTTTAGGGTTTCAGTTTTTAGGATGATTTTTAGAATGTTCATTACCTAAGTTTTTAAAGGATTAAACTATAACAACCTGCTAGAAATTCAAAGGTGGAGTGTCTATTAGTTTCAAGAATCTCGTGAATACCCTTTAAGTTTTCAGGAATAGACCCATTGCATATGTTTAAATCTGTCAACATAGTTCATGTTATCACTCACTATGGTGCAGAAATGCAATTTTAATTATTTGAGATAGTTAGAAGTGTCAGAATGTATTATAGTCTATACCATTAAACTTGATGGATTATTTAAGATTTTATGGCACAATTACCTATTTTCATTTAAAGAAAAAAAAAAGAGTGGGAAATCTTCTGTCTATGAGTGACCCCTCCTAAATTTATTAATATAACTCGCATTTATAGTGGAGGAAAACCGTGGAAACCAACAAGGTCCATGAGAAGAACTCAACAAGACCAAAAAAAAAAATCACTAGACAAGCCTATGAACATAATCATGAACATGAAAGCCAAAATACAATAAAAAGACTATCGACATGATTAAAGGTTTTGATGAAAGATTTTCTTAGATCTAGAAACTTAGAAACTGGAAGAGGAAAAAAATGGTTTCTGTTTTGAGAAAGTTTAAATCTTTGGTGGTTTAAACCTATTCCAATGATTTTGATAATTTTACTGGAGGATTCTAAGCCTCTTATATACATGTTAGAATATTATTTTGAAAATATTTGATGTTGGTTTCAAAGATATGAAATATTATGCAAAGAGATGTTCAGATAGGCCAAAGTGTGGATGTTCTTGGCTCAATTTATGTTTTGGTTAATGTTTAACTATGTGATCTTCAATTAGAAGTTTATATATGTTTTAGGACATCTTTTTAAATCATGTGATGGTTTGGTTTGAAGATCACATCTTTATAATTCATAGATCAAAAGGGTTAATCAAAACAAGTTAGAAACAAAAATCAATGGAAATAACATATGGGAGTTTCGGCCTTATGGACTTTTAATAGTTGTGATTAGTTTTAAATTTTTCTAAATTGATATTTGAGTTTAGGATAAAATTTACATGAGGCATATAAATTTTGGTGACTTTTGGAGTTAGCATGCAAAACCCTTAAGTTAGGGGTAAAATGGTCATTTTCTCACATGTAGAGGGTAAAATGGAAATTTTACTCTTAAGTTAATATTTTTTCATATTTCAAATTATTAGTGATTTAGTTCTAACTTTTAGAATCACCAATTACAGTTCCTCGTGATCGCGCTTGAGCTTTCATAAGAAATGCATAGATCGAAATAAGTTAGCTTTTAACTTACTAGCAGTTTACTGTGTATGTGTGCTAAGTAAAGGAACTACAGTATATGTATGTGTGTTATCATATATGTCATGCCATGTCAAGTTATCACATATTTGTCTGTTACACAGAATTTTGTCTATCATGAGTTATTCATCTGTTACATAAGATATTCTGTCATGTATTGTTATACATTACAAGTACGTCATGTTAAGTATGCCATCAATTACATGTATGTCAAGTTATGTAATATTCACTGTTGTAAGTATGTCATGTTAAATATGTTGTCTATTACATGTTATGCCATGTTATGAAATGTTTCTATCTCAAGTACATCATGTCTTTCGAGTTACGTTCAAGCTTATTATGTCTAGGATACTCATGATGAAATCATTCTGATTCTCCGAGCATCTCCTTTTGTAATTCATGCGAGGTACTTTTGGCGAAATCATTTTGATTATTAGAATTCAATTCAAGTTCAGTTATGCGGATACTCCTGGCGTAATCATTCTGATTGTTAGGATATCTTATTTAAAATACTCGTGATGGAATCATTCTGATTGTTTGAGTATCTCTGATGGAATATGTTGGGCGGAATCATTTTGATTGTCAGAATTCAAGTCCAAGTTCATGTTAAGTAAATAAGTCAGATCAAGTTTATGATAAGTTAAGTTTCAGTTCAAGTTCAAGTTCATATCAAGAAGTTGAGTTACATTCAGTTTTGTGGGGTCCATAACAACTATGGCACACAAAGTATAGGGTCACAGCAATTGTGATGCATACACTACATGAGACACAGCAATTGTGACATGTAGAATACATGGGGCCACAATAACTGTGGAGTATGTATTTAAGCAGTTAAAGAATAAGTTTCAGATCACGTTCATGTTAAGTCAAGTTTCAGAGCAAGTTCATGTTAAGTCAAGTTTCAGAGCAAGTTCATGTTAAGTCAAGTTTCAGATCAAGTTCATATAAAGTCAAGTTCAGTTCACGTTTCAATTTAAGTTATGTCAGTTATGCTATGTTGTACGTTAAGTTATACTTTAAATTACTTATGAATTTGATTATGCATTCATACTTTTACTGTCATGCATGTATCATTAGCTTGTGTGGAGATTTTTTGTTAACTTACTGAGATTTGTAATCAAATCTCACTGTGGTAGTCCTAACTACCATTCCCCCCTGAATGATAGATCTCGTTACAGGACCTGAAGGAGAATCGGGAGCTGACCAACTAAACACAGTTGACTGAGCGACGGTGCGACGTCAATGTTAATGTAGTAGTTAACTTAAATTACTACTTGTACTATAGAGTTGCATCTCCAGTACTGTTTTGGATCATAGCCATTTTGGACTAGTGTTGTGATCTTAGTTGTTCAATGGGTCTTTATGTATGAAGTATGTTTTAAGCATTTAGGATCTTTTCAGTTTGGTGCATAGTATTGCTAAAGAAAAAAATTTATCTTTGCGAATATTGCATAATGTTATATGTATATTAGGAACTTTGCATCTTATATGTCATGAACGGGGGTAGGTAATCTTGTGTTGAATGTCTCGATGCTTCAAATGTCCGTCCGATCCCAAGTGGAATTTGGGGGCGTTACATAGACCTTGGTCCAAAATTTTTATGCTTTATTTTTAACATGTATATATGATTATTAGTTGAGGATTTATAGCATGATTACGGGTTTTGATAAAAGATTTTTTAGATCTAGAAACTTTGAAACTAGAAGAGGAAAAACAGTTTCTGTTTTGAGAAAGTATGTTTTGTAGTTAAAAACTATTCCAATGGCTTTGATAATTTTATTGGAAAATCCTAAGCCTCTTATATACATTTTATAATGTTATTTTGAAGATTATTTGATGTTAATTTTAAAGACATGAAACTTTATGCAAAGAGATATTTGGATAAGCCAAAGCGTTTATGTTCTTGACTAAATTTACGTTCCATGTTATCTTGATTTTAAAGCTTAGATCAGTTTTAGGACACCTATTTAAACAATGGGGTCTTTTGGTTTGAAAATCACATATTTATAAGTTATGGATCAAAAGGTTGATCAAAACTAGTTGGAAACAAAATTCTGCTTTTGAACTTATAGAGAAACCAAAAAGTTCAAGTATGATTTGAGTGATTTTGATGACTTTTATTCATGATTCAAAACATGGTTGTTCTTAACAATATGTTATGAATATTTTAGAAGTAAGATTTGGATTTTTGAAGTTCTTGAAGATGCTTTGAAATGGATCAAATCATTTGATTCAAATGTTTGCCTTTTTAGTTAAAAAGTTTGAATCCTTTTTCTAGAAAGTTTTGTGGTGATAATTAGCATATTTTTTAAGTGGGTGTTTTAAGTATGTTTTTAAATTTAGGATAGTAAGATCTTTGTTGCAAAATTTTAGTTTAATCATGAGTTTTGAAATTGAAAGAATTGCAACAAAATCAAGGGAAATAGCCTATATAAGTTTACCCCTATAGAGTTTTCATGGTTGTGTTTAGTTTTAAATTTTTATGATTTAATATTTAAGTTTAGGACAAAAATAACATAAGATATGTAAATTTTGGTGATTTTTGGAGTTAGGATGCAAAATCCTTAAATTAGGGGTAAAATGGTCATTTTTTCATATGTAGAGGATAAGATAGTAATTTTGCTATAAGTTATTATTTTTTATATTTCTAATTGTTAGTGATTTATTTCTAATTTTTAGAAATTACTATTTTCAATTCCTCATAATTGCACTTGAATTTGCTTAGAAAATATGAAGACTGAGGTAAGTTAACTTTTAACTTACTATCAGTTTAATGTGTATGTATGATAAGTAAAGAAACTACCGTATATATATATATATGTTATCATATGTGCCATGCCAAGTCATTACATATTCATATGTTACACAAAATTTATTTTGTCACGAATTATTCATCTATTATGTGAGATATTCTATCACGTATTGCTATACATTGCAAATATGTTATGTTAAGTATGCCACTTGTTACATGTATGTCATGTCATATAATATTCACTATTGCAAATATTTCATGTTAAGAATGTTGTCTGTTATATGTTATGTCATGTTATAAAATGTTATCTATTACATATTATGTCATGTTATGAAATGTTTCTATCTCAAGTAAGTCATATCTCTCGAATTACGTTCAAGTTAATTATGTCTAGGATACTCGTGATGTAATCACTATGATTGTCTGAGTATTTCCATTTGTAATTCACGCGAGGTACTTATGGCGAAATCAGTTTGATTGTCAGAATTCAGTTAAGTTTTAGTTATAAATTAATTTGTACTATGGTCAATGATGATACGCACTACTTGGAATTGCGGTTAAGGCTATGTATTGCCGAGTACTAAGGTGAATCAGTATAATCATTGTATTACAGATGAATGAATCAGTTAAGTTATATTACGATCAACGATAATACACGCTGCTTGGTATTGCGGTCAAGGCTATGCGCTGCCAAATACTACAGTAAATGAGTATAATTTGCCATGGATGAGACAATTGGGTACACGACCATACTTTTGAATGTGGTCCAATTTTTTTTTTCAAAAGAAAAGAGTGCGAGATTTGCACACGGCTTTAAGACGATAAATATTATTATTTTTAAATTTTGTTTGGTTATGCAATTCAGATGAGATGAGATATTTTAGATAATAGTAAAAATTTTGAATTAAGATGAGATGAAATAATTTGTAAAAAAAATATATGTTTGGATGATGAGATAAGATGAGATAGTTTTTAATTTTTAAAATTTAAAAAAGGTGTGGGTCCCACTATTTAATAAGGTAGCCGAATTGTCTACTGTTAATACATTGTTTATGTCAGATTTCACTATTTCCATACTGTTCATACACTGTTCACACAATGTTCAGGTCAGATTTTCACTGTTTATACACTATTTATGAACTGTTTTCATTGTTCATTAATGTTTATTTAAGTGAATATTTTTAAAATTTAGAGATGAAATATAGTGTGTTTGAATAGGAAAAAGTACTATAAAATATCTCATATGTACCGTATATCCAAATCAGGTCTTACTTGAAAAAATTTTACGTTGAAGTGAATTATAGTTAGATTTTATTATTTATTTTATATCTTTAACAATTTCCTTATGTGTGTACCAGACTCTCTCTTAGTGAGTTAGTCTAATATGTGAAATTTTTAACTAAATTAGGTGAAATATAGAGTCAGGATTTCTACTCTAATATAATGTGAAATTATTATTTATTTCAAAAATTCAAGATTATAAATAAAAGTATATTTTATTATTTATTTTTGTACGTAGGTGAATGATCCGTCAAATAGTAACTTCAACTTTAATCTAAGATGGATTAATGCTACACGTACTCTTGGTTGAACTTTGGAGAAGTTCTTGATAAGGCGCAAGTCTTGATAACTTTGGAAAACTTTGTTTTTTATAGGCCGTAAGTCGTGAACGCACTGATCCATCATGATAATCAATTCAGAATTAGCTGTGAAGTCCAATCAATTCTCTGACTTTCACGTACAACGTCGACCTTGATAACTTACAATTTTTGTTTTAAGAATGAAAGCGAATTAATTCAAACAAATACTTTGACCAATAACTATTTCAATTGAATCATGACAGAGCATCTCAATGGATGAGTTAAGTCGACAGACTGAATACTCTCTCTCTAAAATAGAGTTCTCTCCGCACTCTTTTTGTAGTGTTTTTGAAAAACCAATCCTTTTTTCTTCACCCTCCTTTTTTTCTTCTAAGCTCCTTTTCTTCATCCTTTTCTTTTATTTTCAACAATGGATATGGAAGAGCTCATTCACCAGACAGAGGCTCTTTCTTGGGAAGGTTTAAATTTATCTCCTGAAAAGGAACCATCTTATGATAACCTTGAACTAACTCTTATTGGTAAGATAGTGGCGCCACGTCCTCTTAACAGAATTTCTCTGCATGCCTCTTTCCGAGCAGCATGGAGTTTCATCAGTAAGTTTCATATTGAAGATTTGGATGTAAACTTGTTCCTTTTTACATTCCAAAATGACAGAGATAAGAGCAGGATTCTGAATCAAGCTCCGTGGAACTTTAAAGGTCATCTCCTTATCCTCAAAAACTGTCTTGCAGATTCTACATGGAAAGAGATTAGTCTTAACACCTCACCATTTCATGTTCAAATCCACGGTCTCACACGAAATCATATGACAGAAAAGATTGCTTTTAAAATAGGGAATGCTCTGGGAAATTTCCTCGCTGTGGATATTGATCCCTTTTTTGGATTAGCTTGTAAGAAGTTCATCAGAATTAAGGTGGAGATTGATATATCTAAACCTCTGAAACAAGGGCTATGGGAACCAAGAGATTACCATCCTGACACTTGGGTTTCGTTTAAATACGAACGTTTATCAGACTTTTGTTACGCATGTGGAAGGATTGGACATTCTTAGATTTTTTGTTCCTTTTTAAAATCTCTCCCCGAGCAAATGCCATTTGGACCTTGGCTACGTGCGGAATCTCCTATTTTTATGACTGTTCAACCATCTTCTCGTGATCAACTGCTTCCGATGACTAAATGGGTAGAAGATGAAGCTAGCCAAGAAAAAATATACAACCCTGAAGAGTCAGTCGGATATGGGGATTTTGGCTCATCAGCTCTGATAATTCCACAGCCTACTTCTTTTGTTGAAAAATCAACCGCAGTACAGATGAATGAGCAGTTTACTAAAGGAAAAGGAAAAGGGAAAGCAGTGGTTGAAGATGAGAGTCTTTTGATTAGAGGAAATCCCTTTACTAAAGGAGTTTTAAATCCGATAAGAGTTAGTAATATTCAGGAACTTATTACCAGTCCATCTTCTGTGGGATATCATCTCAGAAATCGGGCTATAGAAAGCAGCAACCATGATACGGGACTCCGTCCATATCCTCCGGCGCCACGTGATGGTTTTCAGTCAAAAACAAATCTTTCGAATGGCAAGGGTGTTGCATCGCCGACCATATCCACTGTTGGCTACAGTAGCCAATTTATTTCCTCTGTCAATGCTTCTTATCCCTCTGCAAGTCATCCAACCAGCATGCTATTAAATTCCACTCCAACCACCGAAGTCCCATCTCTCAGTTCAGAAGATATTATCCATAAAGGAGGGGAGGGCTTAATGCTAGGTTCAGAGGCTTGGATTACAAGTTGGCTTAAAGCTAGTTCGGATTCAATGAGGGAATCACATCATACGGACTCCTTGCTGCCCGACCAGTTGCATGAAAGGGATAAAGGCAACCAAAATTTCATGTACAATCCGAATTTCTCTCTGAGGAATGATTCGACAGTTATGAAGTCGCCAGCTGCCTCTCTCAATCCGGATGACAAGGATGACCAGGCCTGCAAAGTACAATCCCTATGGAGTAAGTCAACAATAATGAAGGCGCCAACTGCTTCATTCAAACCGGATGACAAGGCCTCTTCTACATCAAGTCGTGGCCCACCTTACAACAAGTTTTCACCGACATTAATAAAGCCCAAGGTACACGATTTCAAGCCATCTATCACTTATATTCCGGTTCAACTTGTGGGTCCGACTGAGCCCATTTCTAGCTTACACACTGTCTCAAATAAACCAAGTGAATCCGGATCTCAATTTTGCCTCATAGGAAAAATTGAAAATCCCTCAACTGACTCTTCAGTTATCTTGAAACCAATAACTGAAACAGAAACTTCACAAAAGAGGTTAAACCCACCTGGTTTCAATGAACCTTATTTCCAAAAATCAAAGGTTCAGAAAATTTCAGAATCAGCGACTCTACATTCTGGAATCAAAATCAAAGATACAGGGGATGATGAAAAGGAAATGGCTGACTTACTTCTATCCTTTAAAAATAAGTCATCTGGGAAGGAAAAAAAAATGAAGCATGTTACAAAGAAAACACCATACAGCAGAATCACATCAAAGCCATCACTGCCAAAACACACAACGATAGCTGACGAGGCGGGCTCTACCATGCCTCCAGTTGATCCATGAAGATTCTAGTGTAGAATTGCAGGGGTTTAGCCCGCCCCAAAGCAATTAGATGTTTAAGGGCTTTTATAAAAAAATATAATCCTGATATTATCTTTTTGTCGGAAACTTTAGTGGCTAATTGTAACAGCCCGCTAGAAATTTAATTGTGAAATTTCTATTAACTTTAGGAATCTCGTGAAAAACCCATAAGTTTTCACGAATCCATTAATCGTATAGTTTTTTTTGTCTAACTACATAGTTAGTGTTATTATTTACTATGGTATTAGAAGTGTATTTTTGATTATTGGAGATAGTTAGAAGTGTCAAAATGTATTATGGTTTGTGCCATTAGACTCGGAGGGTTATTTAAAATCTTATGGCGCAATAACTTTTTTTCATATTTTCGGACAAAATGTCTGTTCAAAATTGTAAATATTATTGGATAAAAAGAAATATCTTGAGGTAATTTTCGTGAATATTATTGGGTAAAAATATTTTGAGTTGATTTTTATAGATATTATTAGATAAAAATATCTTAAGTTGATTTTTTGTAGATATTATTGGATAGAATATTATGAGATAATCTTTTATAGATATTTTGGGTAGGAGAAAACCACACTTAACTCTCAACTCCAGCCTTATCACCTCCCTTATCTCGTCCATAAATGTGTCCAGCCATCACCCATGAACTTATCTTCAATAACTCCTTCTAATAAAAGATTATCAAACACTCTCTCTCGGACAGATTTTAGGAGATCTTTTGCATGCCCATTTCGAAGCTGTTGTAAGTGTTTTATCATAAAGTCTCCTTCATATAAGTTGTTCCTTTTTGAGTCTAGTTTACATGGATATCTTATTTGCCCCATTTGAAGATCATTTGGTCAGTCAAATATTGTGTAAACTATAGAAAGGTCATTCTGGGAGATAAACTGGAGAATATGTTATAGTTTGGAGTTTTTGACCAAGCTAATGGATAGATATTGGTCCGAAATTTTTATGGAGTATTGTTAACATGTATATGTGACTATTGGTTGAGGATTTTTGCATGATTAAAGGTTTTGATGAAAGATGTTCTTAGATTTAGAAACTTAGAAACTGGAAGAGGAAAAACAGTTTCTGTTTTGAGAAAGTTTAACTCTTTGGTGGTCTAAACCTATTCTAATGACTTTGATAATTTTATTGGAGGATCCTAAACATCTTATATACATGTTATATTATTATTTTGAAGATATTTGATGTTAGTTTCAAAGATATGAAATTTTATGCAAAGAGATATTCAAATAAGTCAAAGTGTGGATATTCTTGCCTAAATTTATGTTTTGGTTAATTTCTAACCATATGATCTTGAATTAGAAGCTTATATATGTTTTAGGACATCTTTTTAAACCATATGATGGTTTGGTTTGAAGATCATATATTTATAAGTCATAGATCAAGAGATTTATCAAAACTAGTTGAGGGAAAAGTTTATGTTTTTGGACTAAGTGTAAAACCAAAAACTCCAAATGTTATTTTGTGATTTTGGTGACTTTAGTTTGATGATTTAAAGCATGGTTGATGTTAGGATGATATTATGAATATGTTAGAAGTAAGATTTGATTTTTTGAAATTCTTGGAGATGTTTTGATTTAAGGTCAAAACTTGTGATTCAAGTGCTTGGATCTTTTTACAAAAAAGTTTGGTGTTGATTATTAGTTTTTTTTAAATGGATGTTTTAAGTATGGTTTTGAACTTAGGATTGGAAGATGTTTGTTGCAAAATTTTGGTTTAAGCATGAGTTTTGAAGTTGGAAGGAATTGCAACAAAAATAAAGGGAAATGGCCTATGCATGTTTCGACCATAGTGTGTTCTTCATAGTTGTGTTTTGTTTTAAATTTTTCTGAGTTGATATTTAAGTTTAGGACAAGATTTACATGAGGAATGTAAATTTTAGAAACTTTTGGAGTTAGTATGCAAAATCCTTAAGTTATGGGTAAAACGGTCATTTTCCCACATGTAGAGAGTAAAATGAAAATTTTACTCTTTAAGTTAGTATTTTCCATATTTCAAATTATTAGTGATTTAGTTCTAACTTTTAGAATCACTAATTACAGTTCCTCGTGATCGCACTTGAAGTTTTATAAGAAACGCGGAGATCGAGGTAAGTTAGCTTTTAACTTACTAGCAGTCTACTGTGTATGTGTGCTAAGTAAAAGAATTACAGTGTATGTATGTATGTTATCATATATGTCATGCTATGCCAAGTTATCATGTAATTGTCTATTATACAGAATTTATTCTGTCATCAATTTTTATCTGTTGCACAATATATTCTGTCATGTATTACTATACATTACAAATATGTCATGCTAAATATGTTGCTTGTTATATGTTATGCCATGTTACGAAATGTTACTATCTCAAGTTGGTTATGTATTTCAAATTATGTTCAAGTCACGTTATGTTACGTCAGGCCTTCAGTCCTTTCATATTCCAGTCACGTTTCATCTTGAGTATATTCAGTTTATGTAGAATACATGGGGCCACAACAACTGTGGAGTATGTATTTAACTGCATAGTGATGTATAGAATACATGGGGCCACAACAACTGTGGAGTATGTATTTACACGTAGAATACATGGGGCCACAACAACTGTGGAGTATGTATTTTTCATGTTAAGTCAAGTTTGTGTAGAATACATGGGGCCACAACAACTGTGGAGTATGTATTTTTAATGTTAAGTCAAGTTTGTGTAGAATACATGGGGCTACAACAACTGTGGAGTATGTATTTACACGTAGAATACATGGGGCCACAACAACTGTGGAGTATGTATTTTTCATGTTAATTCAAGTTTCAGAGCAAGTTCATGCTAAGTCAAGTTTCAGATCAAGTTTATGTCAAGTCAAGTTCAGTTTATGATTCATTTTAAGCTATGTCAATTATGCTATGTTGTACGTTAAGTTATGCTTTAATTACTTATAAATTTGATTATGCATTTATGCTTTTACTGTCATACATGCATCATTAGTCTGTATGGAAGTTTTTTTGTTAACTTGCTGAGATTTGTAATCAAATCTCACTGTGGTAGTCCCAACTACCATTCCCCCCGAATGGTAGATCTTATTACAGGACCTGAAGGAGGATCAGGAGCTGACCAACTAGACACAGTCGACTGAACGACGGTGCGTCGTTAATGTTAATATAGTAGTTAAATTACTACTTGTACGATGGAGTTGCATCTCCAGTACTTTTGGAACTATTTTGGAATAGTGCTGTGATCTTAGTTATTCAATGGATCTTTATGTATGAAGTATGTTTTAAGTATTGGGATATTTTCAGTTTGGTGCATAGTATTGCTAAAGAAAAAAATTATCCGCTGCGAATATTGCATAATGTTAGATGCATGTTAGGATTATTGCATCTTATATGTCATGAACGGGGGCAGGTAACCTTGTGTTGCATGTCTCGACGCTTCAAATGTCCGTCCGATCCCAAACGGAATTTGGGGGCGTCACACTAATGATAGCACCACTTCTCTTGTAAATAGACTAGGTTTCCATCTTTTTGTATCTGTACCTGCCTCAGGTAAAAAAGGGGGCCTTTTGTTGTGCTGGCGACCGGGTGTTGATATTGAACCGGTCAATGTTAATACTAATGCTATTTCTGTTTTGTGTTATTCTGACCCCCCTTACCACCCTTGGTTAATATCTTTTGTTTACGCTCCGGCTCAATGGAAACAAAAAGCAAGTTTCTAGACCTTTTTGAATGGTATTCATAACTCCTTTTCTGGGCCCTGGCTTTGCATTGGGGATTTCAACGACTTATTATGCCAAAATGAAAAGCATGGAGGAAGGCCAGTTACATCATCTTCCATAGGTGGCTTGCAAAATTTTATGGATACTCATGGGCTTATAGACATTGGATTTTCGGGACCCTCTTTTACATGGACAAATAATAGAAATGGACAAGCTTTGATCAGAGAAAGGATTGACCGAGGTATAGCAAACGCTAAATGGCGTATTCTTTTCCCAGATGCTACCATCCAACATATCAATTCAGCGGCCTCCGATCATCACCCTCTCTTACTACAAACCGTGCGGTCAAAAACAAATGCTACTCCTTTCAAATTTGAGGAATTCTGGACTAAGGAACCTTTCAGCAATATTATCATTCAAGAAGCTTGGAACATACAATTTCAAGGAAACCCAGCTTTCATCCTATGCAACAAAATTAAGGAAGCAAAGAAGGCTCTCAAGCTTTGGAACAAACAACATTTTGGGAAAATTCAAACAAATATTCAGCAACTTGAGATGGAACTAAGCAACCTTCAGAGCAACACTCAGAACAATAATCCAAATCAATGGAGTCTACAGAGAGAAAAATACCTCCATTTCCAAATCCAAGATCAATTAAAGCATGAAGAATCTTTATGGAGACAAAAATCTAGGATTCATTGGCTTACCACAACGGATCTGAATACTAAGTTCTACCATCTGTCTACTACAATTCGTCGCAGAAGAAATGTGATTGACTCGATCAAGATAAGCCCAGGTAATTGGACTATGGATCATAACATTATTGAATCTACTTTCATTAACCATTTTGAATCCATTTATACATCCATAAACCCATCCTTCCCAGAGCACCTTGACAACCTTTTTCAAAGACAGATTTCAGATGAAGAAAATGACTTCCTAGTTGCTATACCATTGGAAGCTGAAATTCTTGGAGCTATGAAGCAAATTCCAAACAACAAGGCTCCAGGACCAGATGGAATGACAAGTCTCTTTTATAAGCATTACTGGCATATTATCAAATTTGATGTGGTAGCAGCAGTTCAAAATTTTTTTAGAAGTGGCAAACTCCTGAAACAGATAAACCACACTCACATAGCCCTCATCCCAAAAATAACAAGCCCAAACGCTCCTCAACACTACAGACCTATCAGCCTTACCAATGTTATTTACAAGGTCATCACAAAAATCCTGGCAAACCGTTTAAAGACATCTCTCCCAAGTATCATATCCCCTTTCCAAACTGCTTTCGTTCTGGGTCGTAACATCAAAGAAAATTCCATTATTGTCCATGAGATGTTTCATCATTTAAAACACCATAAAGGCAAAAAAGGTCAAATGGCATTGAAGTTTGATATGGAGAAAGCATTTGACTATATAGAATGGAATTTTCTTTTTGCGGTAATGAAAGTACTGGGTTTCAATTCGACTTGGATCAATCTCATCAAGGAGTGTATTACAACGGCAACCTTCTCTATTCTCATCAATGGATCTCCCAAAGGTTTCTTTAAAGCACAAAGAGGACTTCGGCAAGGTGATCCTATTTCACCTTTTCTCTTCATATTATGCACGGAGGTTCTTTCAAGACTTCTAATGAGATCAGAAAATTCAGGGAATCTAGAAGGTATCAAAATCAGTCGAGAATGTCCACCTATTTCTCACCTTCTTTTTGCAGATGACCTTATAATCTTTGGGAAGTCAAAAGAAAAATCGATTCTAGCTATCAGCCAAGTCTTAGAGAAATTTCAATCTTGGTCAGGCCAACGCATAAATCAGAGAAAGTCTTCTATCTTCATCACCCAAAATACAAGCATGGAAACAAGACGGATCATTTTGTCAAATTTCCCATACAAAGAATCATCATCGAATATGAAATATCTCGGAATGCACACTTCTTTTGGTCGCTCAAGGAAAGAAGTTTACAAGGACCTGGTGGAAAAAATAATAAAAAACTGGATGGATGGAAATCAAAAATGCTCTCCCAAGCTGGAAGAACTATGCTTATTCGATCAGTAGCAAGCTCTATTCCAACATATCAGATGTCAATACACATGTTCCCGAAGTCCATTTGTAAGACACTCAATTCCAGCTTTAGAGATTTCTGGTGGGGAAAATCAAATGAGCAAAGACACAAGCTTTACATGAAATCTTGGAAAACCATTTGTCAGCCGAAAATAAATGGAGGATTGGGTTTACGACTGATGGAGAATATGAATATGGCTTTAATAGCAAAGACAGGATGGGAAATGTCCAAATCTCAATCAAATAGTATCTGGCAACATCTCTTATCAAAGAAATATTTGAAATCAAGCGTCTTTGAAACTACAATCTCAAAAGCCACTGACTCACCTTTCTGGAAGGGATTACTAACTACAAGACCACTACTGAAAAAAAGTACATGTTTTAAAATTACCAATGGCTTGTCTGTTAAAGTTTGGTCTGACCCATGGATACCAACTTTGGAAGGTTTCAAACCTTTCCCTCTTGACCACACAATAGCCCACTCAAACAATATGAAAGTCTCAGAATTGATTTCACAATCCAATGGTTCTTGGAATATACCCATCCTGGTAGCTCTCTTCCAACAGGATAGTATAAATGAAATCCTCAAAATACCTCTACCTCTTTCAAATCAATCCTCAGATCAACTTGTCTGGACTCCAACACAAAATGGCATTTTCTCAGTCAAAACTGCTTATCATTTAGCTTCCAATGCTGCAAATCCTCTCAGAGAAGTTATTCCAAATATACAATGGAGGAAAATATGGAGGCTTAGAATCCATGATCGTCACAAACTCCTTCTATGGAAAATAATATGGGATATTTTGCCTACTAGAGATCATCTTAAAAATTTTATCCCAACATTATCTTCTACAAATTGCCCTCTTTGTGATGGTACAGAAGAGACTCTCTTACATCTATTTGTAGAATGCCCTGTATCAAGAATTCTATGGAGTCAGAGTAGTTGGCCTTTAAATCTATCTTCTTTGGGATTATCTTCTATGAAAGATTGGATGCAATTTGTCTTAAACCCCATGCGTAAATTGGGTCTAACTACACAAGAAGAGCATTCTTTCAAGATCTTCGTAGGATTGATTTTAGATTTTATTTGGAGGCTTCGAAACGACACTGTTCATAACCAAAAGGTATGGTCTATCCAACAAATTTCTTCTCAGTTAAATCTCTCTTATGAAGAAAATTTACAAGCTTGGAAAGACATTACCAACTCCAAATTGGGGAAAAAATGGCAAAACCCTCCAACAAACCATATCTGCATATCATTTGATGCAGCGGTCAGGAACTCTTTCTCTATGGCAGCCGCAGTTAGCAGAAACTCACAAGGGGAGGTAATTGAAGTATGGACTGAGAATAACCCTACAACAACCTCAGTCATTGCAGAAGCTCTGGCTGCAAAATTGGCTTTCAAAATGGCTGAATTCATCAACACTTCTCATGCCTCCCTAGTTGGTGATTCCCAGCAAGTCATATCCTCTATTTCTAAATTAGAGTTGATTTGGCAAATCTCTATGATCTCGGATGATATCGCAAATTCTCTAAAGTTGCACCCAAGCTGGCATTTCAACAAGATAGATCGATCTCAAAATCGACTTGCGCACTCAATTGCGCAATGGGCAGCTACAAACTTTTTGTTTGGTAGCATTCCTTTAGATTTTATACCTCCAAGTATCTTACTTTTGGATAGTGGGAAAGATCCCCCAAATGCTTTGTAATATTTCAGATCTTTTATATCTATATAATATATCAGCTTGATTAGAAAAAAAAAAAAAAAAATCTCAATGGATGAGTTAAAATTAAAAGATATTTTTGATGAATAAGAAAAGAATTTAACTTTTAACTATTCTATTTATATAAATTTTTAATATTAAATTATTTTTTATTCTTTATATAATAATAAAATAATATTAATTTAATATATTTTTTTTATCATATTTTACCATTATACTGATTATATATTAAATACTAATCATATTTTAATTTTATTATTGGTTAAAAAATCATATTTTTAATGGTCATTTAATATTAACCATAAATGTGATCTAATTATACTTATCTAAAATTCAATATAAATGCCAAAGAATAATTAAAAAATATATATTACTAATAACCCTTGAATACATTGATTGCTACATTTAAAACTAAAGAAACAGGATAGTTTTCTGAGAAAATGTCAAGGAAAGACAGAGTGTTACCAAAAAATAGCAATAAACTAAATATTTGCTCTTTGAATAGTTTACACCAAATATGACTTTTCTTTTATAAATACTGTAATTAAAAGCCAAACTTTATAACTTTACCTAATCTATTGCAGCTAACTTTTTGTCTGTAATAATTAAATGGGACTTTTTTTTTTCGTCTACATATTTGCTAAGAGTGCTCTAACCAAAACTGTCAAGCTTATCTGCCTCAGAAGTTCATGCTAAAAAGAAGATAAGCTGGGCACTTTGTGATGACACACGTACGAATGCCATAAGATATATATATCAATATTCCATTCATGATGTTAATTTTTTTGTTCGATCTCCTCCGGCACTACTCGATCGGAATATATTAGACAGATCGTGATCATGTGATGAATTAGGTCATGAAGGTGGTTGTGGGGCGGGGAAAAGGACAAGAACGTCCAGCCATGCATGCTAGCTAGCTGATCATGAGGGTAGTCAGCAAATTCCAAGAATATTCATGTGAATCGTGATATGAATTATATAATATTGCAAGGCAAAACATTCAAAGCATGCATGCATGCTTCTTAATTTCATCATCATATTATATACATTTATATGGTCTTTTCTGATCATGTAATTAATTTAGCGGGTTAGAGATCATGCTCTTAAACTCTTAATTGGTTTAAATTAGATAACACTAATCCCAGGTATTTTTCTTTTTCTTTTTTTTTTGGCGGATTTGCTCGTAAGGAGATCGGCCAAAAAAAAAAAAAAAAAGTACCGACTGTGTTAATTAATTATTTTAATGATGAAAATATATATTGATATTCATCCTAAATTCGATACAATATTATTCGTTAACGTAAATAGAACGTAAGTACTTGAAGTGCTATATTTTAAGTGATTTTCCATTTAATTGATTGAAATAAAGAATATTTGGCTGCATGAATCAGTTTCAGAAAATTAGGTATCAATCCATAATTTTCTATTTAATTTGAAACGAACAAGGACCAACTAACACTTTGACTTTACTTTTGATTCATTTAATTGATTGAAATAAAGAATATTTGGCTGCGTGAATCAGTTTCAGAAAATTAGGTATGAATCCATAATTTTCTATTTAATTTGGAAGGAACAACGACCAACTAACACTTTGACTTTACTTTTGATTCAGTACGTAGTAGGTTCATTTATTAATTGCATATATTAATATCACGAATGCAGCTCTTTAACAATGCTCAGTACTGGGAGGATCTTGATGATTTTCTCTTTGGCTCAAGTTAAGGTTATTTTAAGCCTAAGTTTAGATATTAAGTTGAGCTGAATTGAATTGAATTTTTTTTTATAAAGTGTAATGAGTTGAGTTAGAAAATGAGTTATATGAAATTTATCTAAAATGAATTTAGATGTGTTTGGATATTAAAATGAGTTTAATACTATTTATAGAAAGTTAAAAAAAATTGTGAATTCTACATATAAAGAGATGTTGATTTGAAAAATATTATAAGTTCTACGTGTAAAGAAATTTTGCGTTGAGATGAGTTTAAGAATTTGAGAGTTGGGTATTTGGATTTTGGACTAAGTTTAAAATTAGATTAAATTGAGTTAATCTCAATTGAGTCTAACAACTAAACGGGTCGAAGTGTTAGACATTTCTTTTGTTATTCTTCTTCTTTTTTGAAGTTAAATTCGATGATCTATGGATTAACAAGCATGATTAAAATGAATATTATATATATATCAATGATTTAATTAAGCTTGTGATCATGCCCAAAAAAACAAAAAATGTGCTCGTGAAATTGTCGATCCCCTAAATTATGTATCTATCTTGATGTGCAAGCAAGACGCTAACTCAAATTGACTAATTATTGGAGCTATACCAGTTTTTGTTTTGTTTCTCTTTTCCTAAACTACCTCATGTTGACTACCCAATATTAACACGACAACTCGTGACACTATAATATAAAAGAGGAATTCACAGTGATCTAATTAACCAATTATTAGCAACCACAAGATCAACATTCAAATCCTAATTAGACTGCATGCATATCTGCTAGCTAGCTAGCAGTAGTAGCAATATTATTCTCATTCATTCGAGATTATTAATTTGCGTTAAACCATTGACGTAAGACAGCTAGCTCGTTCATCATCGAGCGAGGATGGAGATCAAAAGGACAAAAGATTAATTTAGAAAGTCCTCCTACCTAGCTAGCTAGCTAGCTGTTAGAAAAACAATAGATATCATGTAGTACTGTTATAAGAAGTTTGGACCCCAAAGTCCTAACATTCAGAAGACGTGATGACATGACTAAAAGGAATCAGGCCAGTACTTAAAATCGTCCCAAAAAGGTTTAAAAATCACTGTCTTTACTAGGGATGCTACCCGCATCATGCGGGGCGGGTGCACCCCTTCCCCGCACCTCACCCCCGCATGATGCGGGGATGAATATTTCATCCGCACCCCGCCCCCGTGAGGCCGGGGCGGGGCCCCCCGCTCCGGTGCCGGGGGGGCGGGGCGAACACCCCATCCGCCCCGCCCCCCGCCCACTTCAAGAATCTCATATTTTAATGGGTTTAAAAAAATTTTTATGTCTAAAAATATTATTTTTAGACCAAAATTATTATATAATTAAATCTTAAATTAAAATTTATGTTACTAATTTTTAAATTTGTTAAACTTGTTTACAAGAATCACAAGAGAGTGAGACTTGTTCATCACAAGCTTGCATATGCCATGGGCACCCTAGGCCTCATTTATATAGAACTCTAAGGCCATACAAGAGTCTTACTTGAGCAATGTGGGACTTACTGTTAAGGCCATATATAGCGCTGCCCACCCCTAGTCTTTACTCTATTACAGCAATTTTAAATTTACTGCACGTTCATGATATCGGTACTCATTAATTCGAGCTCAAGTATTTATATTCACTGCAAATAAATTAGCCATTATGATGAGTTATTTGTCATGAGAATAGACAAATTTTAATAAAAATAACTACCAACAAATTAACAATTTTCTTATAGTGATTTTCTAGCTTCATCGATCGATTTTTATTTATTTTTTCAAATCAAGTTATATGACTCTATGACTCGATCTATATATGATCTTTCAGCACCTACCATACTTGAAGTAGCAACACTAAATCCAAATTGTGAACTGTTTGTACTTTTGAAAAGATTTTGTCAAGGGGCTGGGGAGTGGTTAACGTTACTAATATCGTTCCCCAATCGTCGGTGGCCTATATATATTAATTTAGTCCCAAAACAAGACAAGAAAATATTTTTTTAAGACAAATATCTGTTTGAAGTAGATATTTTGGGATGAAATTCAAACCCATCTCAAAATAAATGCATCTGCAAAGTGTCAAGACTTTTGTAGTTGAAATGCGTCCGTACGTATTTGATCTATAACTTCGACTGTTAAAGAATCATGTGAAGTCATGCAAAACTCATGATTACAATTTGAGGATGTAAATTAGAATTATTTAATATATTTCACTTAAAACACTTAACATAAATAATAACTAAGACCTTGCATGTAACTAATGATATTCAAAGTAGTAGGCCGATCACAAGGTTCTACAGCTAATCAACTCCTGTAAACAGCCTCCTTCTATACATGATACATGATGATCCGTGAGCCATAAATTATTAATGTTAAGTAGGCTGTACATAGTCAAGGACCTACGCTGCATGCGCGTGAGCTGTTGATACAGAAAGTCGAAACCAATATTCTTCAATTTAGTCCTAATTATATTTTATTTTCGTTAATATATGCTTATTAATTCCACGGATTATATATATATATATCTTGTAGTGAGTTTAATTTACGCAAATTAGCACTTTAATTGTAGACTTTATTGACTAATTGCATGCGATTATTCCGGTTTTAGTTCATACTAATATATAGAACAGCTCATTTAGAGCATTCACATTAGGTTCTTCATAAAATTTCTTATAAGTTAGTTAAAAATGACATTTCCTAAAAGTTTTATCCATCTTTCAAAAACCTCCTACATCTTATCATTCCTTATACTTTCTCTATTCTATTAAAATAATATTTCTTTATTTTTTCTTTATTATTTTTTTCTCACTTTTATTTACAAACTTAATTACTCAATATGTTTTTTTGTTATGTTTTGACCTATTACTCTATTAAATATTTTAAACAAAAATTTAAATTATTTTTAATTTTGTCGGTTTGATAACATTTTTAAAATTATTTTTTTATATTTTTGTAATTATTTAAATTATTTTTCAAATTATTACTTAAACATACAAATATGAGTATGATAGAAAGTTTAGATGATTGAAAGAATAATTTATTTTATATATTAAAATAAAATATTGATAAAAAATAGTTTAAGAAATAAATAGTAATTTCTCAAATATGACTATTGAAGCACGGTAACACAGAGTGATAGAGAAGATGTTTGGCAAAAGAGTGATTGAGAAGATGTTTGGCAAAAGTTCTAAATGAAGAAATATTGACTTAAAACCTCATTTCAGTATTATTGATATCTCATATACAATTTAGAGAATATCTACACATATTTATAGTACAATGACTTTACAACAGATAAACAATGATTGGTCCAGATCAACTTTATGTTATGTATTGTTATGCTTCAGCTGAAATATTTATTTGTGTGAGTGAGGGCAACAGCCATGACTAATTCTTTGTGCCCTGGAGTACTAGAGGTAGGTCCCTTGTGTACTGCCTTAATAATGAGGAACCATTGTTGGTTCGCTAAATATTTTTTTTAAAATATGAATTCGGATGTAGTGGATATTTTGATCAAAACTGTATAATAAACTTTAAATTATAGAAAATTTAGTACTTTAGAGAATCGGATGTGAATGCCCTTAAAATATATTATTATTATGTAAATAATAATGAAATAGTTTGTAAATATATAATAGTGAAATAATTTGAGTTAAAATGTTTTATTGAGTTTAAAAAAATGATTGAGAAAAAGTTGAATAAAAATATTATAAAATTATTTAGATATTATTTTTCAATATTATTTTTATTTTAAAATTTATAAAAGTTGTATTGAATTTTATATTTAAACAATGATTAGATAATGATTAATTAAAAAAAATGAAAATTTAAATTTAAAAAATATTTTTTTATTGAAGTAAGAGAAATTTTAAAATAAATGTCACCTAACTTCTCAAACAATCTTTAAGATTACAGCTACTAAAACGCGGACCCCTAATTTAATATTGGTAGCGACTTGATGATACATTTATTATCTTTTTACTACTCTAATGTACTTGAAATTTTTTTTAATATTATTTTTTAAACATTTTTAATCATTGAAAAAAAAAAGAATAGTAAAAAAGTGATTGGATAAGCCTATTAAAGAAAGGAAAAAAATAAAATAAAATCTAATGGGAAAAATGGGATTACAAACGGAATCTAATCTCCCATCTCCATCTCAGAAGCACAAATTGCTTGCTTTCTTTCTATTTCTCTTGGTGGGGCAAAGTGAGAAATGGCAGGAACAAAAAGGCCAAGGCTTGATCTCGCCTTTATCAATCACCTAAATCCCAGCAAAATCTTTTCTAACAATAAAACAAAGAGCAATTAATCAGGAGCTAGATCGAACAACCTGGTTAAAGAATTCCACCAAAGAGACAAAAATGAAACAGAGACCAGCTGAAACAGATTTGCAACCAACGTTATTTGTTACGGGCATTCAAGAATGCATCAAGTGTGCGTCACAATAAATGGGACCGGGGCTCCATTGATCGCTGACACATGTACAGACCGATCGAGCACCCCCCCCCCCCCCCTTTTTTTCTCTCTCTCTCTCTCTCTCTGTGCCTACTTATAAATGGGAGGGAAAACCACCATTATAATTCATTGGAGTCAGTGATCTTGCAGGTACTCTGTTCAGTCCGAGGGCACAAACAGAGATCGATTGTCTTCTACTCGATCTGAATACATTTTAAGGTACTCAAGAAGAAGAGTACCACTCTGCCACTAGTTTTTGTTTATCATTTTCACTCCCCAATTTTCTCAAGAAAATTATCGTGAACTAATAATTCTTGTAGTACTGTGTTAGAAAAGATGTATCCGGCTGTGGTCTCCATTAGATTAGCTATTTTGGCGTCAACTTCTTTTGCATGTGGTAATAGTCATTAACGTGTCAGTAGTTAAAGTTGCAATGTATCGATATTTGAAAAGTTCTCTTTACATGTACGCTTCATCTCCGATCACCTTGTACGTACATACTTTAATGGCCTCGTTAGTGATCATCTTAATTGCATCCATGTAGTAATTTATTTGTTTTACAGAGGATGTGGAAGTTGAAGATAGCCGAAGGAGGTCCAGGATTGGTGAGCCTCAACAATTTCGTTGGACGACAACATTGGGAGTTCGACCCTGATGCCGGCACACCTGAAGAACGTGCTGAAGTTGAAAGGGTCCGCGAGAAGTTTAAAAAAAATCGGTTTCGGATGAAGCAAAGTGCTGATCTTTTGATGAGGATGCAGGTTCCTGATCTCTCTCTCTCTCTCTCTCTCTCTCATACATACATACACACATATGTACATATCTATATAAATATATATAAATATATATAAATATATATATTCTGAAGGATCATGATATTGTACATTCCATCATGGACCTTGATGAATTATCAGCCAGCAAATATATATTTTGCGGAAGATAGATATTTTTTTAGTTCCTTTTTCTCGGTCCAATGTGGAATAATAAAAGATCAACTGTCAACTCGGATCATGATAAGGTTCAATCCCAAACAGGTAAATCATTGAGTATTTTATTAACTGGTCATGAATTATCAGCTAACCCATTAAACTGATCATCATGAATCATTTTTGGATATTTATCATAAATTAACAATATATATATATATATATATATTACTTGTAGAATTCTTATTATTATTTCTCCAAACAAAAACAAAAAGTTAAAATATATACAAATATCAATTTTGTTTTTCTTTTTGTTTTGAAATATGAGTCACTTTCTCACTTAAATTGTTTTGAAATATATACAAAAAGTTAAAATATGAGTCACTTTCTCCAAGTGTTTTGAAATATATACAAAAAGTTAAAATATGAGTCACTTTCTCACTTTTAAAATAACATCCTTCCATTGCATTGCGCGCATTAGCATCAATCAGCAATTACATAATATTAATTCCTTATCAATAGAACTCATAATCTGATCAGGCGGGCCCTCGTCCATCCATACATGCTCTTCATCATAATCTAAAGCTAGCTTAATTGGCCATAAGATGGGCAGCAACATTCCCATCTCTAGGGGTGAATTGCAGTTTACTGCCGTAATTAGTTCCAGGCCGGTGCAAAGAACTTCAGATCTTCAACTTTATGCCCGTACCACTCACTTTCCCACTTAAAAATTTTTGTTTATGTAGAATGATCTATAAAAAGAGATTTTCTTAGATTCTTGTTCAAATTTAAGTCTCAAATAGGAGAGAGACAGATGATTCGAACATGTGAAATAGGTAATACAACATTTATTGTTATCCGTATAAATATTTTGGATATTATAATAAAATTAATGAGCAGTAAATATTGCAGAACCAACTTAATTTATATGTTAATATATATATATATATATCTTAGTACTTGAGAGGGACCTTGATCGTTAATCATATTCTTTCCACTTTTTCCTAATTTCGTCCATATTTTGTTATACGTATATTCAGATTTTCAGATTAAATATATATGCTTTATTTTCTATTGTTCGATCTTGTCGTCCATGCATTTTCCGTCGTTGAGGTACTACATGATCAGGTAAAACTTGAAGTTAAGAAAACGTTTTAACAAAAATAAAACCCAATTTCCATTGCATGATTGCATTTGAAGTTTGAACATTAATATATATTAGAAATTATATTGCAATCATTTAAAGTAGAAAGAAATTACAAGATAAGAGTTTGATCATATGAAAACACTTCCAACGATTCCAATATTGCACGATTATTTTTTAACAGTACCACGAATTTCCAATAGATCATTTCGATCCATGGAATTAAACATTTTGATCTGCTTTTGGAGTACTAAGTAAAAATGCAGCAGCAACTTAATTAAAAGTATATATACATATAATTAACTTTCTAATCCCAGATTTCTATTGGAAAAAAAAAGATCAATCGCGGTAATTGCAAATTTGCAATGAATAATGATATTCATGCATTTATAATACAACTCATTTTACGACCAATTAATGTAATAATGTCACTAAACGAAAAATACTAATATTTAATTTCAAATTGAATTTCAAATTTTACACAATCATCCTCTATTTAAAACAGTGTTATGAAATATATTTTAAAAAAAAGTTTTATGTTTATAATTTAATGAGAAATGGTATATCCAATGCGAAAAGATCTTAAAAAAATAAAAATAAAAATCGATGTGACTTCATATGATACAACAGATCTACTTTATATAAAAAGTAACCAACTTACAATTATCTTATGTACCATATCAAGTTACGTTAGTTTGTGAGTTTACTTTTATAAGATCTTTTTGTGGATGAAGCATTTCTCTTTTCAATTGTGATTAGAATTATTTTATTGATCATGGGCCTATCTCCTAGATGTTAATAACCACTCAAAAGTGCTTGAAAAATACATAACTTAGGATCATATTGTTCATGTGCTTTGTGTTGGAATCTAGAAAATTTTAATTGAGAGCTTTGGAATTAGTTTTCACTAGCTAGGACATTCATCTCACTAATTGATATAAAAATCTCTCAGCTTAGGAAGGAGAACCCATGTGGGCCAATTCCACCACCAGTCCAAGTGAAAGAAACTGAGGTGATTACAAAGGAAGCAGTGATCACAACATTGAGAAGATCCCTAACCTTCTATTCATCCATTCAGGCCCATGATGGCCACTGGCCTGCTGAATCTGCTGGCCCCTTGTTTTTCCTCCAACCTTTTGTATGTATTTTTTGCACAGTTCTTATATATATATATACCTTTTTTTTAACTTCTATCTCCCTAAAATATAAAATGTTGATAATAACTTTTTAAATTTTTTTTAACTATAATATGTATGCACAATGAATCCCCTCAGTGGTACAATTTATTGCATTAGCATTTAAGACTAATGCTCTACCAATGAACTAATTTTAACATAATTTCATATTTTTACAATATGCAGGTAATGGCATTATACATTACTGGAGCTCTGAATGCCATTTTTTCCCCAGCACACCAGCAAGAAATTATTCGATACTTGTATAATCATCAGGTATATATATATTTTTTGTTTTTTTTAATACAAAACACAAGTTTGTTTTTAAATAACCTAGTATTCAAACAGCCAAAAATGGCCCAATCTAAAATTAAAAACTTGGCTAAATTTAACCTTATGTACATACAAATATACATATCTATATGTAAATATGTATATTGACTATCTATTTGTTGGACAGAATCAAGATGGAGGTTGGGGCTTCCACATAGAGGGTCACAGCACAATGTTTGGTTCAGCTTTGAGCTATATTGCCTTGAGGATACTTGGGGAGGGACCTGAAGATGGTGAAGAAAAGGCTATGGCCAGAGGACGGAAATGGATCCTTGATCATGGTGGTTTAGTGGCAATTCCATCTTGGGGAAAGTTTTGGGTCACGGTATGTATAACCAGTTGAAATATGAAACATATTTTCATTTTAGTTGCCAAGGATTCATTGTAATATTACATGTATATGATAAGAAAAAAGAAATAAAGTAGCATATTCTAATGTCCAACTAGAAGTATCACCATATTGAAGTGTATATACGTGAGTTTGAGATGTTAGATTGTAGCCCAAAAGTCCATTTGCCTTACAAAATGATGAAAGCGTTTTAATTTATCATTCAACCCTATATAATCTTTACTATACTATGAAAACTCAGAGGCTTCCTAACATGGATAGGTACTGGGATTATATGAGTGGTCTGGCTGCAATCCATTGCCCCCAGAGTTTTGGCTTCTTCCACAAATCTTCCCAATTCATCCAGGTTTTTTTCTTTCACTCATTTTTGTGGAAAATCACAATTTGTAATTTATATGAGAATGAAGCAAAATGCAATGATATTGTCTCATACTTAAGGTTGTTATTTATATGAGCAGGCAAAATGTTGTGCTATTGTCGCTTGGTTTATATGCCAATGTCTTATTTATATGGGAAAAGGTTTGTTGGTCCAATCACTGAGTTGATTCAATCACTAAGGCAAGAGTTGTACAGCAAGCCTTACCATCAAATTAACTGGAACAAAGCCCGGAATACTGTTGCAAAGGTTGGTTAAATCCTTAGTCTCTATATCTTGCATTTTCTTTTCATGTCATAAACCTCCATCTTAGATCCCACTTAAGCAAATATAAAGATTTCTGACAGAATAATGTATACATGAAACTTACACAATGTGCTAATTTAGGAGGATCTCTACTATCCACATCCTCTTATACAAGATATGCTATGGGGATTTCTTCACCATGCAGTAGAACCTCTTCTGACCCGCTGGCCCTTTTCCTTGTTGAGAGAGAAGGCACTTAAAGCTGCGATTGATCATGTTCATTATGAGGACGAGAACACAAGATACCTTTGCATTGGAAGCGTGGAAAAGGTTGTCACTAATTAGTGTTACATGAACTACAATCAAAATGCAATCATATAGATCATACTAGTTGATGTGTGCTCTATGAACTAATTTGTCAAGGTCATCTGTATTATAGGTGCTATGTTTGATTGCATGTTGGGCCGAAGATCCAAATGGGGAAGCATACAAGCTTCATCTAGCTAGAATTCCCGACAACTATTGGGTTGCTGAAGATGGGTTAAAAATTCAGGTGATGTGAGCATGTTAGTGCAAATCACATATACCAAAAGCATGTACTCGAGCCTAAAGAATTGAAAATTTTTTATCCATTTGAAATCTTATCTTTTATCTAGAGCTGTACTAATGATTCCCAACTTATGTCATGCAGAGTTTCGGCAGTCAAATGTGGGATGCAGGTTTCGCAATCCAAGCGATTCTCTCATGTAATTTAAATGAAGAGTATGGACCAACACTTCGTAAATCACACGAATTTGTGAAAGCTTCACAGGTCAGAATACATATCAAATGTCCCTTATGAGGTTTGTTGGTAGATAATGCTTGAACATAATCATGATATTTGGTTTTAAAAAAGTTGTCATTTTCTAGGTTTTAGAAAACCCTTCTGGCGACTTCAAAGCTATGTACCGACACATAAGTAAAGGAGCATGGACTTTCTCAATGCAGGATCATGGTTGGCAAGTCTCTGACTGCACAGCAGAAGGGTTGAAGGTAATGCCTCAGCTCTACTGAAATATGTGCATTCCAAAATCATAAATTCTCTAGGTTCATTTAAAGGAAAAGTTTAGCAAAACATTTGCTTTTGTAGGTTTCTTTGTTGTTCTCACAAATGTCACCGGACTTAGTTGGGGAAAAGATAGAGACATGGCGATTTTATGATGCTGTTAATGTCATTCTTTCTCTACAAGTAAGGATTCAACAATACATATTTTGTTTTTGAATTTATTACAAAGAACATAACTTGTTTCTCGTTAGATGACAAATTCACTTCTTTCATTTATTATGTTGCTTGACCTGAATAATTGACCTTCCATTTGCCAATACAGAGTAGAAATGGTGGTTTCCCAGCTTGGGAGCCTCAAAGAGCATTTGGTTGGTTGGAGGTAACTTATCCAACACACCAATTGATTTGGTTTGGTCATGGTTATTATGAGAAAACATCATTTCAAGCGAATACTCACTACTATAAAATTTGTATCTATTTGTAGATGTTCAACCCCACAGAGTTTTTTGAAGATACTCTTATTGAAAGAGAGTAAGATATCTTCATATTCAAAACAATTGCCACATAATTGGTCATACTTTGCTTCCTAACAGAAAAATTTTGTCACCTTATAATAGGTATGTAGAGTGCACTTCATCAGCAGTTCAAGGGTTGGCGCTCTTTCGGGCACTCTATCCCAAACACCGTAGAATAGAGATAGACAACACCATTTATAGGGCAATTCAATACATTGAAGATATACAAGAACCTGATGGATCATGGTAGTATGTTTTTTTCCATATTACATTCTTAAAGAAAAAAAGAAAAAAAAAAACTGCTCTACATATTACTGCAAATTGTAGTCTTTTTTTTTTTTTTTTACTTTAATTTTAGCTGATGTTCTAGTTATTAAAGGAGATAACATAAGAATATCTAAGCAAGTTTAGCACTAATACAGGTATGGACATTGGGGGATTTGCTACACCTATGGTACATGGTTTGCTGTAGGGGGACTAGCAGCTTGTGGCAGAAACTACAAAAATTGTCCTGCATTGCGCAAAGCTTGTGGATTTCTGCTATCAAAGCAACTACCCAATGGTGGATGGGGAGAGAGTTACCTTTCAAGCCAAAACAAGGTACATAGGCAATTGGCTTTCCAATTTGAATGTGAATTGCATAAAAATAAGAGAAAAGAAAAAGAAAACGAGGGTGAAGTGAAAAGGGACAACTAAAGTAACTTGCTCCTTGAAACAGGTGTGGACAAATATTGAGGGAAACCGTGCAAATTTGGTCCAAACTGCATGGGCTGTGTTATCTCTCATTGAAGCTGGGCAGGTTGTCCATCCATCATTGTATCTTGAGTTATTTTGTATATTAGCATTAGTGCATTGCATCATGACAATTATTCAGGTCACCATGACAATTATCAAGAATATAATGCATGTTAAAAGAGAAAATATACACATAGATGTCATTTTGGAGCTTAAAAAATGAATAGAACTCAAGTTGATTTGGAACAATATATGCATATGAATAGAAAAACTAAGACTTAAAACAAATTTTACAGGGATGAAAGTTGTCAACTGCTTTATTAGGAAGCATCAACATGCTGGTTCTGATTGTTTCTGTAAATTGTTAGGCTGGGATAGACCCAACACCAATCCATCGTGGGGTAAGGGTGCTGATCAATTCACAAATGGAAGATGGTGACTTCCCTCAACAGGTAATTCAAGTTTATTCAGAATCCAACACTTTTAGTTAATTTCTATGTTCATCTTTGTTGTGTTTTTGTTTTACTTTTTTCTCTCTTCTTTTCTTTTCTAATAACATCTTTCTGCTTAGCAAATTATAATTTCAAAGATAACATAATTACTGGTTATTGGCAATAGGAAATCACCGGAGTATTTATGAGGAATTGTTCATTAAACTACTCATCGTACAGAAACATATTCCCCATATGGGCTCTTGGAGAATATCGGAAGCAAGTTTTGTTTGCATATCCAAATGCTTAAGCAAGCAAAAGATAACATGTACAACAATGTATGTTATCTGAATAAGCTTGAGAAATTGATAGAATGGTATGTTCAATAATGTATAGATCGATCGATCGATCATTCTTACACCTGAAAAAGGGCATACACAATTCTCAAGCCATTTGCAAGATGTAATATATATGTGTAATTGTGTACTTTCTTAGTGTAAGCATCTCATTGAAAAAAAGATTCCTACAACTCAATGAATAATTTTACATACAACCGTGAAGTGCATAAACGCCGAGTCATTGCTTTGAAAAATAGTGTGGTCTACCATTAAAAAAATAATTTTTTTTTTCATGTGGGTCACATGTTTTATTTACTTTTTTCAAAAGGATTACGCAACGGTTGCACAATTCACAATTGTATATTTTCTCTTCAATTTATACTTTATTTTTGAGAAACATGAGTATATATCACCAATTAATGGATAATATTTATATAAACCTTCTAGTTTTTCTTTTAATTCCTTTTGAGGGAGTGTTTGTGATTTTTCCATGTTGAATATGCTTTTCAAAATCTTCGTGAGTTTTTAGGCTCATCTTGAGAAACTTTCCAATGTATCAAGATGTTATCGTGATATATAGAGAGATTATCAACCTCTGATTTCTTTCACATTTGCCCGCTTCTTTTCTTTAAGAAAACTATAGTGCTCTAATTTCTTTTCTCATTTTTATCCAAATATAAGTTTTTTCCCTTTCAAAACAGTCTTTAAGACATGTTAATCTATACTCTATTAATCCAACACAAGAATCTCCTAAAGTTTTATCCCTTTGCCATATATTAGGATCTGAACATCATTCATTTTGCCAAATTAGAATTGTGTTCATTGGTCCTTTGCCAAATTAGTCATTCCATCTGCTTAACCATGCTAAATTTAATGGTAGGGGTATCTAGGAGTCAACTTTTTCACGTCAAGTCAAGTATAAATTAAAAGCCAATGTCCAAATACAGTTGAAAAGCCCTAAAAATTTCAATTAAAAAATAAACCAAAAGAAGTAAAAAAAAAATAAATCTAAAAGTAAACTAAACAAAGAAGAAAAAAAAAACCCTTTTTACAAATTTAAGTGGACCATTTGGAGGTACCCCTTGTCCCCACATTCGAGATGAGGTCAATACTTATTTTGCTTTAAAACAATCCAAAATAAATCCAAAGCATATGAAGAGATAGGAAATACATGTGTAAGGGGATTTTTCCTTCGGGCCTAAGGCCTAGAGTGCGAGCCAAGGGTAGCCTGATGACCCACCTACCCATAGGGGATCCCCGACCATAAAGGCGAGGAAGCAAATGATATGTCACCCCGGCCTTCCCCTAAGGCGCCTAGCCTTAGAGAGCTTGTGCAGGCAGGCGGTAAACCTGGGGAACCCATGATCTTTTAACAACAAGTGGGGAGAAAATTGATGGAGTGTGCCTGCAACAGGGTAGAGGGGATAAGAAGCCATGCTGCACTTATTACGTCACCCCAGGAGGCCACACCGCATTTATGGGACTTGACTAAAGAGATAGTTGAGGTGACATGTACCCCTGACATAGGGTATGGGCAGTTGACTCCCAGAAACCAGGTATATAATAAGGCAATTCTCAAGTACGAAGAAGTTTGTCTGAACTCTTTATTTACTTGCACAAAACTCTAAGATGATACTGACTTTCGCATCGGAGACTCTCTGGCCCCCACCACGGCCATCGTCTTGCAGTATATTCTTTGTGTACGCAGACCCAAGATTGAAGACCCGAGTTGTTGAGAGCCCGGCCTAAAGGTATGCGAAACACAACATTAACAGTAGCGCCGTATGTGGGATCATCATAGACTTTGGTCCCTCGTAAGCCTACAATGACTTGTTCTTCGGTGACTCGAGAGCAGGAGGAAGCAACATCGGTAAATATGAAAGAAAGGATAGTGGCAATGGAATAGCAAGAAGGGACAGAGAAGAAGATGCTCAATGAAACCACCAATGAACTGAGAGATAACGTGAAGCCAAATGGGGCCAGAGTAATTTCCAGCAAAAGATGCCACTAAAAATTGTATTCATCATTTATAGTGACATTGGCTTGGTGTAGCATTGATAGACCTTACCAATCTCTTTTATAGAGGCATTATAAAAGTCCAAAATGTGTTTGATGTGCCTTCTGTTTGATTTTATGTTAGAGTTAATGTTTCTGTTTCTAGCATGTAGGTATGGAACCATGCGTGATAATGTCATAAATCTCAAGGTTTGTCAGTAAACCATTTTATTTTTGGGATTTAAGTTATTTCCTTTTGTGAGTTGTTAGACTAGTGTGAGTACTGACTATGGTTGTTGCGCCTAAACTTTGACTCAAATAGTGAACCAAAAATTTAGTACAGTTTTACCTGCAAGTATACAGGTATTATAGTATCTAACATGGTCGAATCCACAGGGATTGACTTATGTAATGAAGAAGAAAAAACTCAAACAACGAAAATAAATTACTAGAATGAACGTATGGTCAAATAGAAAAGAAAATTACTAAGATGAAGATTTTTAAATTAACAGAATAAAATGAAAATGAAAAAATAAATTGATGTGGAGAACGACTAAGGTTTCAAGGATCCGTCTAATAATTTAGAATATTGTTTCTGATCAATTTACTTCAATTAAACTATAATTTCTGTTTAATTGAAAGATTTAGCATTTAAAGTCAAGAAAAATAGTCACTAATGATTAAGCCTGACCGATTGATGGTTAAAACATTCATAAACTGATTTGAATATCACAAGGATTTTTTCAAGCATTCACTGTATTCGGAAATCACAATTAATCAAGATAAATATATAAATAATCAAAATATCCAATAATAAAATTATTCAATCGATCAAACTCATAATATAAATTTCAATGTTGATCTGAAAACAATGTCTAAACCATTAAACTTCACCTCTAACCTTAGTACGAAAGTTTAGCCAACCATGTTCTTTTTTTTTGAAAAGATCAATACTCTATTGATATCAGATAACAAAGAAGGAAAAAAAGATTACAAAATTGGACTGATGCCCAATTCAACCACATCCTTAGCCAGCACAAGGGATTCCTTGGCTAGACAGTGAGCAACATTGTTGCCACTTCTTCTTACAAAACTCACCGTGCAATTATCAAACTCAACCAAAAGAATTCTAATGTCCTGTAATATCATACCTACACTATCCCATCTTTCAGTGTGTTTTTGAAGGCTATGGATTACAGTCTAAGAGTCACCTTCCACTATAATTGATTGCCACCCACTTTCCTTTGCCAATGCCACTGCATGAAGGCCACCAACAGCTTCAGCTAGGAGGGGATCCAATACACCAACTAATGACAGCTTCTTTGTTGACACAATGGAGCCCTGATGATTCCTAGCCACCAGATCAAATCCAGTTTTGTTTTTAGCTACACTCAAGGCTGCATCCCAATTTATTTTGATGGTATCCATAGGAGGAGGAGTCCATATAGAGAATTGATCTTGGAAGTGCTGGGTCTTGTTCTTAGACTCGCCCTGTGCAGCTTTAAAGGTTTCCAACGAGTGGACTGCCTGCCTAGCTACCTGGGAGGGATGTGTGAAAGAATTCTCAAAGAGCATACGATTCCTTCTCTACTATATACCTTTCGCTGTCACAGAGAATAAGGCTAACAAATCTTGGTTGGAAGAAGCATTTAACTTCTCCACCAAGCTTTTAAAATCACCTGCATTATTAGAGCTTTTTTGAAAAACTGTAGGGCCTTGATTCCACACATCCATAGCTGATGGACATCTCCAATAATAAAATCATTCAATCGATCAAACTCACAATATAAATTCCAATGTTGATCCGAAAAAAATGTCTAAACCATTAGACTTCACCTCTAACCTTAGTACGAAAGTTTAGCCAACCATGTTCAACACAAGAGTTATGAACATCAAATAAATATTCTCCTTTAAATAACTAAAATAAAACACAAAATTTAATAATAGAAAACAACTATAAGAGAGTAAAAGTGGAGAGAAGATGAAACCCAAAAGAACTCCTTGGTTCCGTTTCCAAGCGAAAAATAAAAATCTTTCGTCCGTCCAACATTATGCCTTTCTTCCCTTCCGTGCAGCACTTTATTTTTTCTTCGTCAAACACCTTTTCCTTTTCTTTCCTGTTGTGCTCCCTCATCCTTCGTGTCTTCCTTCTCTCAAAACTCACTTTCGTCTGCTCTCTCCAATGCTCAGTGTCTCCGTGCAGCTTGGCTCCCAGTACGTTGAAGTGCTGCGTCTCACCTTCTAGCAGCTACATGTAAGTCGATAAAGAAGCTCTTTGTTTTTTTTCTCTAAAAACAGAGCACCGAAAGTCTCTCCCCCAAAAAAACCTCGCTCCAGTGAGCCCCCTGGTTCGTAAGTTCCAATCCACTTTTTGTTCAACGTCAACACCAGAAAAGCCCCCTCTATTCAACTTCTTACTCCAGAACAGTTGCTCCCTATTTTTTTTCTTTTCCGCCGAACGTCCCCCTCTTTTCTCTCTCTGTTTTTTTTTCTTTGCCTAAGTCTGCTCCTCCACGAACCAACCCTAGACCCCCAAAAACCAATGCTTTTTTTTTTCTCTTTCCGTAAGCGTTTGTCCCTCTCATTCAGCGTCCCCATTTAGAAAGGAAAGAGCTCATAAGGTTTTTCTTTCTAGCCTCTCTATCTCTCTCTTTTTTTTCTTTTTTTTCTTTATTCTCTCTCTCTAAGCCTCCTTCCATTCCCGTACGTTTTTCTCTCCTTTTTCTTTTCTCTTGGAATCAGCGTCTCCCCCCTTTTTCACATTACATCTGTTTCTGCTCTGCCCGAAAGCCAAAAGAGGTTCCACCATTTCTGGTCTCTTTGAAAGCCACCTTGCATTTTTCCCATTCTCGTCCAAACCAAAAACCGAAGGTCCCTCTCCGTGAATCACTCATTCCTTTTCTCTCTGCCTAAAACAGCTCCTTTGTGTTCTTCTTTTCCTTCTTTTCATCCAGCGTTTTGGCGTTTTCCTCAACTTGGTGTAAGTCTGTCTTCATTTCTCAAAAAGCCATCTGTGTGCCTCCCCTTCCAAAAGCTAAGTCATCAGATTCCAAGAAAGGCTCACGCGTGATAACTCATTTGTTTGAGTGATTAACTTTGAGAAACTAAGAATGAAATAGAAATTAAAAGTGAATAAGAAAAATAAGAAAAGCAAGACTAGTCTATTAAAAAAAATGTGTTGTGTATGTGAGGAGTTATTGCACAATTAAATAATAGGTTATAAAAATAAACATAAATCATGACATTAATCAATTTAAACCACAACTAAGAATCATAAAACAGATCTATAGATAAAAATCGATCCTCCGTAAATCCAAAAACCAATCCTCCGTTCAACCCTCCGTTCTCTCTCCATAAAACCCTAACAGACCAGATCGCCGACGGTGGTGGGAGCTTCGGCTCCCCCCCCCCCCCCCCCCTCCCTTTCCCCTTCTTCTCTCTTTTGCTGTCTTGTGTTAGCTTTCCTTTTGTTTTTGGGTTTTTTGTGTGTTTTCAGGTAAATAAAGAAGGGGAGTTCCGGCAGGACCGTTTCCAGCCGCCGACCGTCAACAAGTAACCCACCAGAGCGTTGGCCAGATGCCGATCTTCAAGACCACCGAATGCGATGCCAGAAGGGAGGGAGCGTAGCCCGCACGCTTGGGACGGAGTCTCAGACAGACCCAGAGTGTGGTTGTCACGCGCCACCGGGGAGCCACCTGACGAATCAAAACCTGGTTTTTCTGGGTCCTAAGCCTCCGGGTGGTCATCGAATGACCGTCGGAGCCCCTCTAAGAGTGGTTGCATTGCACGCACCACTGGTTTTGTGTTGTTTTTATTCCATCTATTTTTTGTTTTTCTGGGTTTCATCTATCCGTCAGTCAGTGTTTTTTTTCTGGGCTTTGTGTTGTATTTCTTGATGTAAACTGAGCGGGTAATGGGATTTTTTTGACCGGACACAATCCGAGGCTGGTGCTGTGGAGAAAGGCAGTCGGTGTTACGGCCAGTGGACGTACGGCCAATCTCTGATGGAGGTTCTGTAATATTTCAACTGTAATAAACGTATGAAATTTGCAATATTTCAACTCAATCCCCCTCCAACTAGCATTTTGCTAATCTTTGAGCAAAATAGTGAAAATTAATTGAGATGAACATTGCATAAAGTTTGAAATCCAAATAAAAGCAATCAAACATAATTTTGAATTCTCACAAAAGTTGATTCGTGACTACTTAACACAAGGAGTTATATCCACAAGGAAAGTCTCAACAATTGTTCACATAGAATTAGGGCAAATATCTTAGAACTCAGATGTGTGTGTGGCTAAACCGTTGTGTGTTCCTCATTAATAAACATGATTTATCATAGGATTTTTCAACCTTAAAATTAATCATTATTGATTCTAACTACCTCAAAGCCTAAGGGACTAGTAGTTTTTACGCCAACTCTGTTTAAAGGTCGAATACTCAACCCCCAAAGTTTTGGGTAACTCTTTCTAGCCCTTTATTTAGGAAAGTCAATCCGCTTTCATCTTCTTCTTCTTTTTTTGTTTGATTTTCTTGTTTGTGTTTTTTTTTTAATAAGACTTAGTAGTCCTACAGTTTACTTCTCCTATTTTAAATCAATGAACATTAATGAGGGAAACTACAAGTGTAAGCATGTGCAAAATATTTTTTCCAAACCTGCCTTTCATTCTATATAAATCATACTAATTCTCATCTCAATAAATATTATATCCTGGTGTTTCAAGTCACTCTTCAACAAAATATGATGGATCATAAGTCATGCTCTATGCTTAGGGTTGAAAATAAGTCTTCAAAAAATAATTTCGCTCAATTACTCCACCAAGTTGCTCAAATTTCACAAAAATGCCAGAAGGAGTGTGTTAATCATTTGTGTTTCAATGCACATCACAACAATTTTTTATTTTTATTTTTTTTACGAACACATTTTCAACAGAAAACCCTCCCCCCAACTACATGTAACATTGTCCTCAATGTTCAGCAAATGAATGTTCAATGACGTATGCTATACAGGCATGAATTGAAGCAAGATAAACACTGCAGAACATTTATTGAAACGTAAATGATTAAACAGAGAGGAAAGAAGTCACTTGAGATACTCGAGTGCAAACAAGGAGTAAATTTCTGTCAAAGTTAGAAGACACAAAAGAACAAAAGAAAGAAAAACAAAACAAACAAATACGGTATATACAATGAGAAATCAGAAATTAATTCTGATAAGGAGAATCCTCTAGAGTAGTGGACTCAACCTCTGGAGAAAAATCACTCAAAAATGGTTTCAACCTTTGTCCATTAACTTTAAAAACATTACCATTTTCATGGTTTTCTATCTTAATAGCCCCAAAAGAATAAATAGTTTTTACAACAAAGGGACCGATCCATCAGGATCGAAACTTGCCAAGAAACAAATGGAGCCTTGAATTATACAACAAAACTTTTTGGAAGGCTCAAAAGACTTTCAAAAAATATTTTTATCATGAAAAATCTTCATTTTCTCCTTGGAAACACATGAGTTTTCGTAAGCTTCATTTTTGATTTGCTCTAACTCCTTAAGTTGAAACTTACGAAGAGAGCAAGTTTTATCCACATCAAAATTCAAAATTAAATTGCTTAATGACCCAATAAGTTTGTACTCCAATTCCACAAGCAAGTGACACGCATTTCCAAAAATAAGTCTATATGGAGACATACCAATCGGGGTTTTAAAAGCAGTATGGTATGCCCAAGGTGCATTGGTCAGTTGTAAAGACCAATTTTGCAACTTGGGTTAACCGTCTTTTCTACAAATTTTTTGATCTCCTGATTGGATACCTCAACTTGACCACTTGTTTGTTGGTGATAAGGGGTAGCAACCTTATGAGTGATACCATATGTTCGCGTTAAGGCCTCGAAAGGCTTATTGCAAAAATATTTGCCCCCATCACTGATAATGGCTCGAGATGTTCCAAACCTTGATAAAATATTTTCTTTCAAAACTTTCAGCACAACTTTGTGATTATTTTTCTTGCATGGAATGACCTCGATCCATTTGGACACATAATCAACAGCTACTAAAATGTAGAGATTGCCAAAAGAAACTGGGAAGGATCCCATGAAATCGATGCCCAAACAATCAAATATTTCAACAACCAAAATTGGATTTAATGGCATCATATTTCGGCGAGTAATCCCTCCCAATTTTTGACTACATTCACAAGTTTTACAAAATTTGTGGGTGTCTTTGAAAAGGGTAGGCCAATAGAAACCACATTGCAAAATTTTAAAAGCTATTTTCTTTCCAGAAAAATGGTCACCACATGCCCCAGGGTGACAAAAAGACATCACACTTTGAAATTCACTATCAGGAACATATTGTGTAATTATTTGATCCGGGAAATATTTAAACAAATATGGATCATCTCAAAAGAATTCTTTTACCTCTACAAAAAATTTCATCTTGTCTTGTTGAGTCCAAATGTGAGGAATTTCACCTGTAGCAAGAAAATTAGCGATGTCAGCATACCAAGGCAATTGAGATATACCAAAAAGTTGCTCATCTAGGAATGTGTCTTTAATAGGAACTGTCTCTATGGAATCTGAAAGAACAAGTCTAGATAGATGATCAACAACAATATTCTCAACTGCTTCTTTATCTTTAATTATCAAATCAAATTCTTGCAGCAAAAGGATCCATCTAAGCAATCTGGGTTTTGCATCTTTTTTAACTAAAAGGTATTTCAATGTAGCATGATTAGTAAAAATTACAATTTGGGGCCCAATCAAATAAGAACGAAATTTGTCAAGTACAAAAATTACTACAAGTAGCTATTTTTCAGTTGTTGAATAATTCATTTGACCACTATTTAAAGTTCTAATTGCATAATAAATAACACAAGTCTTTTTATTCTTACGTTATGTTGGCCCAGCATAGCTCCAACACCATAATCACTAGCATCACACATAATTTCAAATAGTAAATTCCAATTAGGTGATTGCATAATTGAAACTGAAATCAACACACCTTTTAGCTTTGTAAAAGGCAACTCACAATCCTTAGTCCACACAAAAGAATTTTCCTTTGAAAATAAATTGCACAAAGGTCTAGAAATTATACTGAAGTCTTTAATGAACCTCCTATAAAAACCTACATGACCTAGAAAAGATCTGATATCCCTAATGTTCTTTGGGATGGGCAAATTAGAAATTAATTCAATCTTGGCCTTGTCCACTTCAATACCTTGAAAAGAGACAATGTGACTAAGGGCAATCCCTTGAGTGACCATAAAATAACACTTTTCCCAGTTTAAAATCATACTCTTTTCTTTGCATCTAATTAGCACTTTTTCCAAATGAGTCAAACACTCATCAAATGAGTCACCAAAAATAGAAAAATCATCGATGAATTATCTCAACAAAATGCTCTACCATGTCATTGAATATGCTCATCATGTATCTTTGAAATGTAGTAGGAGCATTAAAAAGTCCGAATAGCATCCTTCAATATGGAAAGATACCAAATGGACGTGTAAAAGTGGTATTTTCTTGATTCTCAGGAGCAATCTCAATTTGGTTATATCTAGAATAACCATCTAGGAAGCAATAAAATTTATGGCCCGCTACACGTTCAATGATTTGATCCATGAATAATAGGGAAAATGATTCTTCCTAGTGACAGAATTTAGTTTTCTGTAGTCAATGCACATACGCCAACTAGTAGTAACTCTAGTTGGGATCAATTCACTATCAGCATTCTTAACTACAGTCACACCAGATTTCTTAGGTACCACCTGGATAGGACTAACCTATTTGCTGTTAGAAATAGGGTAAATAATCCCTACATCCAGAAGTTTTAACACCTCCGCTCTGACAACCTCTTTCATGTTGGAGTTCAATCTATGCTACATCTCTCTAGAGGGCTTAGCATTGTCCTCTGGACATATCCTGTGAGTACAAATCAAAGGACTGATACCTTTGATATCAGCTATGGTCCACCCTATTGCCTCTTTGTGTTCAATGAGAACAAGAATTAATTTTTTCTCTTGAATTTCATCCAATTTTGATGAGATGATCACTGGTAATGTCTTTGCTTGGCCTAAAAAAACATATTTGAGATTAGCAGGTAGAGGTTTCAAGTCAAGTTTTGGTGTTTGCACACTCGAGGGGAAGGACATGATATCACGAGGTGGCAATTCCTCAAAACGTGTTCTTCATTTATCAATATCCATTATAGGAGTAGATTCTAATAGAAAATTCATAGATGCAAGCATAGAATCATCATTAAAATTTTCACCATGAACCAAACAAGCCTCTAGAGGGTCAGAAAAAATTGATAAATCAAATTTATTTTAAACAAGAGAATGGATCAAATTCACTTCATGCACATCATCATCATCGCCAGGTTGTTTACAAATATTGAAAATATTCAACTCCAAAGTCATGTTGCCAAAAAAAATTATCATCACACCACTCCTACAATTTATTAAAGCATTCGAGGTGGCAAGGAATGGCCTACCCAAAATTATAGGAATTTGAGTGCAAACATCAAAGATAGGTTCTATGCCCAAAATAATAAAATCCACTGGTAAATAAAATCTGCCTACTTGCACTAACACATTCTCAACTATCCACGATCAGCAAGTTAGAGTTTTACCTTAGTGGGTTTAAGTTCACCATTACCCAATTGCTCATATACTGAGTAAGATAGGAGGTTAACACTAGCACCAAGGTCAAGTAAGACTTTCTCAATTTTAAAATTTCCAACAACACAAGATATTGTTGGACAACTTGGATCTTTATACTTTGGAGGAGAATTATTCTTAAGGATGACGCTTACCTGTTATGTGAGGAAAGCCTTTTTTTACACTTTCATCGTACGCTTCACTATACATAGATCTTCTAAAAATTTAGCGTAAGATGGAATCTGTTTAATCACATCTAACAAAGGAATGTTAATTTTCACTTGTTTGAAAATTTCAAGAATATCAACATTTTGAACCAATTTATGATAAGGTTGGAACCTTTGGGGAAAAGGGGCCGTTATTGGGGCTTTCACAAGCATGTCTAACTCAACCTTGCCAATCTCACCATCACTCTTAGAATTTGAAGAATTGTTGGTTTCACCAACTTTTATTGAAAAACTTTTATCAATCTTTTTTCCATTGTATAGAGTGGTAATGGGCTTGGCATGTTCAAATTTTGAATCAGAAGAATTTGAATTTCTTACCTCAAATTTTCCTTTTGGATTCGCCTGAGGTTGAGTGGGAAACTTACCATTTTCTTGAGCATGCAATGCGGAAGTCAAGTCGCTAATGGAACTTCCCATCTCATTAATGGCCTGCATTGTCTGAGTGTTAATATTAGCTTGCCCCTGCAAAAAAGTTTGTAACGTCTCCTCAAGAGTTTTCTTATGTGGAGGCACATAAGGAGTAGAAGAAGAAGGCCCTTGAGGATTTTGATTTGAATTGGACTCGTTCCTCCAAATAAAGTTAGGATGATTTCTCTATCCAGGATTATATGTTTCCGAATAAGGGGAAGAAAATGACCTTCTATAAGAATTCATGACATTTGCTTGTTCGTGCAACACCTCTTTAAAAGCGGTGATTGTTGGACAATCCTGAGTTAAGTGTCCACTAATCTCACATATGCCACAATTCTCTTATTCTTTTTCAATGGCCTTAGCCAAATTAACCTTCCTAAATTCCATGGCCTCGACTTTTCTTGTCAAACTTGTTATCCTAGCATTCACATCATCATTTTCTTTAAGGACATACATACCCTCTTGAGACATGGCATTGAGCTTGGGTTTATTTGACCGATCAGAACAATTTATGTTGTCCCAAAATTGGGCATTTTCAGCCAATTAGTCAAAATAATCCAAAGTATCATCAAGATATTTATTTAAAAATTTACTATTACACATCATTTCTACGAACTGACGCATTTAAGATGTTAAACCTTCATAGAAAAAACTAATGGTGCGCCAAGTCTCAAAGCCATGATGTGGGCAAGTTAGCAATAATTCTTTAAAACGCTCCCAACATTGAAAAAATGTTTCATTTTCTTTTTTTGAAAAATTCATAATGTTATTGCAAATAGTGTTGGTCCTGTAAGTAGGAAAAAACTTTTTCAAAAATTCTCTTTGCATTTCCTGCCATGTGCCAATAGATCTTGCTCTCAAGGAATTCAGCCAATTTTAAGATTTTTCTTTCAAAGAGAATGAAAACAACTTTAATCTAACAATATCATCATTGACAGTTTGGTTTTGTAAAGTTGCACAAACCTCTTCAAATTCTTTCAAATTTAAATAAAGACTTTCTGAGTTTAAATTACTCCCGGTTTTAAATCAAAATTTTCCATATTCGTAGGAAAAATCATGCAAGATGGAGTACTTGTCCTTGTTGGCTGCGAATATTCATGCAAAGTTCTCATTAATAGATTATTTTGTGCCTCCTCATTTTCGAGTTCGTCATGAAGACTATGATTGTCAGCCATGGTGTCAGAATAATTTATGGAATCACCTGACAACCTATCCACCAATTCTTTTGAAACAATTTCCTCTTTTCTCAATCTACTAGTTTGATCACGTTGCTACAAGATCATTCATCATAGAGGCTCAAGCACATTCAAGAAGACTAAAAGGTATGGACAAGTCTCAAAATTAATTAATGTATGCACCACCTAAAGTCTTCTATTCTAAAAACTAAATGCAAAACAAGCAAGGAAAAAAAAAGACCTATTTCAGCTTAATGGTTATCTTGTGGAAATCCATGATATTCAAGAAATTGAAACTAACTAATTATTAATATTCTGTCTTTATATATTGCTTTTGACAATATTTTTCTCTCTTCATCCATCCATCCATCTATCTCTCTCTATCTATCTATCCATCTATCTATCTATTTTTCTATCCATGTATGCATACACACATACTCACTCATATGCACAAGATATGCTATGATTGTAAGAAACATTAGTTCCTTCCCGATTGTAGTACTTGATCGCCATCCATTAATTTACCATGCCAGTGTATAAATTACTATAGTACTCTGAAACTGCTCATTTGGATGAATGAATGACTATTCTATTAAACCAATTTGTCTCAGTTGCCACTTGGACTTTCTTGATGTGCTTAATTTGTAGAAAAAATATGAAACTTAGCATGCTCAGTTGGATCATCTCATTAAATTATGTTTTCAGTTTCTAAACATATATATATGTACTCCCATTGTGTTGGATCAGGTTTAACTTTCATTTGTTGCACTTAGTTTAACAAAACTAGTTTAATATGGAGCAAAACTCTTTATACTAATGTCATTTTGTGACAATTGTTTCTTTGAAACTACCAATGAATTGTGTGAAAGGTTATTATAGAGTCAAAATTATTAACTGATGGTGTTGTTAGTATTGTGTGGTAATTGGGAGCATGGAAATGTTTACCATGCAAGTGTGATTTTTTAATGTTAGGTTGGTAGAAAATAAGGTTGGCAATTGTTTACTATGCATATGATGTTTACCAAGTATGGTACAACAATAAAGTTACCAAGTATTGGATGCAAATATCTTGGGTTAGTTTTTCTTTTCTTTTCTTTTCTTTTTTTTTTTAAATGAACTTCATTTACCATAAACGAGACATTACAACATTAACCAGACATATAAAATACCGGCCAACTACAACCAAAAAAAGCTCCCCAGTACACAAATTTCTTTGTGACTGATATGGTCTTGTCCATACTGTACTCTTATATACCAAAGGTCTGAGAGATAGTATCATTTTGTCCAAAATAGAATGCACATAACCTCATACTCTATTTAAGACAGCATAGAGGACACATTCTATGGACATAGTCCAAGAGACAATGTTTTTTTTTTTGTTTCTTTTTTATTATCCTAAACAAGCCAAAACGGAAATTAAAAAAACATGGGAAAAGTTACGAATTACAGCTTGAAAAGCTGTAAATCCGCACTTTCAACCTTGGAGGAAAAATAAAATACCAAAGAAAGTAGCGAAAATGGTGCATGAGGGACACGCGCCACCCTAGGAGCATGGTTGACTGTCAGATTTGAAGGAGATGAACTTGCTGGCCCAAGGGAATTTGTACGTGGCGGCTACAGAAACACCATTACGGTAGCGCATGGCTATCACATGTGAGCAATGACCCGGGCTTGTGGCACACGCGCCACTCCTTTTGACTCGAACCTTTGGCCGTATGATGGATCGACGCCTTAGGAAGCTTGTTGAGGGGTGTGTGTTTGCTGCTAGACTACAGAAAGCAACATATTGGCTTCTTCCATGCTTAAACCGGAAAACACATGGAGCAAAGCCATCAGTCGTAAGCTGCATCTGCTGTAGCTCCTCTCAACCAAAGGCACTCTCAACTCAAGCATTACGGTTAGTAGCACTGCCATCATAGCAGAACGACGGGCTCTCCATCTAAAGATCTCCAAGCTTTGACAATAAACACAAAAACACAAACACAAGGATAAATAAATGAGAAAAAAGAACAATGCAAGAAATAGAGAGGGAGGAGGGAGGGGAGGAGCCGAAGCTCCCACCTCCCTCTGGGGAGGGTTTCCGGCTTAGGTTCCTAGAGAGAGGTGAGAACTTCTCTCTCTATTGGGTTAGTTAGCATATGATATATTGTTAGTATTTGGGAATATTGTGAATGATTTGATGTTGTTGAAGTACTTGATGATATTTTGGGGATGTATATGGCCACAAGATACCCAAAAAATTGATACTATGAGTATATATTATTATTAGCTTCGGCTTCCTTTTTATTATCTTAGATCATGTTGTTAGGATATATGGGGTAAACTCTATAGAAGTTATGTAATCCTTTGATTCATTCTCCTAGATTTTATTTTACACATTAATAATTTTTTTTCTCAAATATCAATTTTTGTGGTTATAATTAATATTTAATTTTCTAAGAATCTAACATGCCTTAACAAACCTTTCATTTCATTTAGGAGCAATTATTGATGGAGCAGCTAGACTGCAATCTAGAATGCAATTCTACATATGTGTGTGGGCATTTTCATTCATCGATAAAAGCTATTCTCATGCTAATTAAAGTTGGTGTACTGTTCTTTTGAATGATATGTTAAACATTGATGCCTACGTGACTTTAATTGCTAGCTTGGACAATTTATGAGAGAGAAAAAATTAAGGCTGCTACAAAACTCACTTATGGATTTTACAGAACAGTAAAGAAAAAACAATATTGGGCTCATCGTTAATATTTTAATGGGGCAGTGTTTTTGAAATCCGAGTATTATATCTTCTGAAGGCATTGATGCAAAAACTACAGTTAATGCTTCCTTACCTTGTGTTATTTGGCATATCCATGTGGAATTGATGACAACATTTCATAAGTTGTCCACATTTTCTTATTCTGCATGATGTGGCCTAACAACAACTCTCAACATACGATGAATAACATAATTGAGAAATAGTCAAAGTTAGCTACCTTCAGTGTGCCTACAGAGATTAACTTCGTATATAACTTTTATGCTCCCAGGAAGCAAGTGTCATTCCTAGTCCAACATAGCTCTCTTCTTCTTCTTCTTCCTCCTCAATATAATTGTCATGATCATTGTACTTGTAGTTATCTTCTTTTGTTGCTGCTGCTATTTCATCAACTTCTCTTCTTGTGAAAAGCTTTGGGCTCACAATCTGTCCATGTAAAGGACTGTATCTTTAGCTGTTTGTACACATATTTGCCACTGTGGTGTCCCTAATGTCTGAGTCTTGTAGTGTTCTGATAATTTTTTGATTTTGAAGATTTCTGGTACTTTTTGCTACTTGCACAAAAAAAAAAGGTTCTTTCTTTACTTTATTTATTCATTAACATCGTCCAGTGTATCAATGCTAGAATATGATGTAAATTCTGTTTCACTTGTAGTACTCTGTTGATTTACAAATTATGACTTTCTATCACACAATGAGATATGGTTTTTGATCTTTCTTTTTTGGATGTGGTGCTAATTGATAAAACTAACCTTATGAAAGAATTTAGTAATTGGCATGCTTTAATATAATTGGAATTGTATTGGCCTATTTTATGCTTTGCGTGAAGTTTGTAGAAAAGGATGAAATATAAGGAAATGCTATTTCAACTTAAGAATTACCGTATGTTCTTTATGTTATATTTTCATCATGTAGTCCCTCATAGCTGGCTTCGTTGATCTCATCTTCATAGGCAATGAGTATTAGTGGTGGGAGGTGGAGGAGAAGTAGAGTTTGTTGCAATTCAGCTTTCAGTAGCTGCAAGGTGTCATGTTATGTCTACTTGTGGAAGTCAAAGTATTGGTCGAGTATTGGCAGTTGGTGCAGAGCAGGTAGTTGACTACATTACTGAGGTCATATCTTCTCAGATACAGCTACTCCAGTTAGTGATTTCATTTGATCTTGTGGACAAAGACTGATAGGTTTTTTATTGCCAATTTACAAGACCTTGAATTGGCAATAAAAGGGAAGTTTGATGTTGTTTTGGACACCATTGGTGCACCGAAGATAGGAATTAGTATAAACTTTTTGAAGAAAAGTCTATCCCAACGATTGAAAAAATCTCTGGGAATGGATCTATCCCACCGATCATTGCAACTAAGTTTTCAGTGTTGAAATCTCAGTTGTAGCAATTCAAAAATTGTTGGGAATGTATCTGTGCCAGCAATTATTGGATTGCTACAAATACTAAATCAAGTTTTTAAAAGTCTATCGCGTCGCTCTTTCTTTGCCGCTATTGAATAGTCATATTCATTTTCAGGTTTTCCACATTTCTGTGAATTTTTCTAAAGTTAACATGGAAGAAAAATTTCTGCAAATTAACAAATGACATTCATTCTCATCATTCAAATGTGCTTGATTTTTTCAACTAATCCATCAACAAATATAGCTGAGACCATTTGCATCTAATTCAATAATTTTTTCAAGCATCAATTCATCCAAATTCATATGTATTTATACACTGGGCTAGTGCATTATACTCATATCAAGTACAAACTGAGCTACTACTTAAATAATGGATAAACATCACTAGTTTAACAGAGTTGAGGATTTTAATACCACTAAAACCATTGCTAGCAAGTTCTGCACCTCTATTTAAGTGGGGCTTTTCAACGGCACCGACACCCACAGTTCAACATATCACCTTTCATCGAGAAAGGTGTCAAACTCAAAAATTCATCTCACATTACTGCTACTCAGCCCAAGCTTGAATGGCCATATCACCCTGATGATCAAAATCTCTTGTCTTTTGCATAAGGTGAGAACATCCATGCTTGAGATGCCTGATGTAAGACTAGTGAAATGGCTAATTATTACTAAAGCAGGTGAATTGCTTTAGAAAGACATGAAGGTTCAATTTTATTTTTTATTTTTTTTGTTTGAATGAAAGACAAAGTAAAGACTAGAAATTTTCAATATCTTGCATGCTTAGTGGTGCATTGAATTGAAGCTAGCATTGAACAAGAACATTTCAAGTTGAGATTTTCAAGAATTATTTCTACTTTTTTCTTGGGATTGCATAAAGGACTATGCACTAGCCCAATATTTTGTTATGAGTATAAATACATATTTATTCATCCAAATAAATATTTTTTCTTGGGATTGCATAAAGGATTGTGCTCTAGGGCACCCCCTGCCCCAATTTCTATAGGTCATTAGCCAAAAATTTTTAAGTACACTTGGTATATTTAGGGAAATAGACATATCATACTATATGGAAAGTCTAGAATCTCTCATTTGAAGAAATAATCAAATGAAAAATTCTCCAAGTTTTGTTTGTATATATATATTAGTTATGTAATAATTTCTCCCCAAGGGTGACTCAATTTCATAGTGGAAACAGAAGCTTTAAAGGTTGGGGAGATATTTCAACCTTTAAAGCTTTAAATATTTCAACAATTATATATGTGTATATATATATTAGTTGTATAATAATTTCTCCACAAGGATGACTCAATTTCATAGTGGAAACAGAAGCTTTGAAGGTTGGGGGAGATCAGGTGTGTGGAGAAGTAGTAGAAGAAATCTAGAAGTGAGAGTTTTTATGGGCTAGCACTTGAAAGCACCTTGGGGTTTGACAGAACTAGAACAATAAACATTTCCCAACACACAAACGGTAGGCGGGTCAAGTAGCTTTGGTGGTCACAAGACCAATAAAGTGGAGTTTTCAGTAGATTTGAAGCGTGGTCAGTTGGGTAATTCGGCCAATGAGCTACTAAATAAATGGAAGGAGCTCGAAGTCTCAAAAATATCATCTCCAGCTTTTGGGTCCTCAAAGAGAGAAAGAGCAGCTAACAATTGTGGCCCAGATGTGCGACCCAAAAACTAATCATACTCATACTTTGATAGCTAATCAGCTCTGGAGTTAGGTTGGAGCTCGTTGACGGTGATGTAGTATCTTGAAAAGTGGCTTAATTAGCGGACCCAGATGGTCTACGATGTAAGATCCCAACAATAGTCCACTGAGTGGTTAGTGCGAGCATAGTGAGTGCACTTACGAGATTCACGACCTCGAGTGCGATTATCTCTGGTATCATATCCCCCACTTGCACCCCCACAAGCACCTCTACAACTTTGGCCTTCACACCCACTAGGGCTACATAGGAGGCAACTAAAGCAAATCTCTCATTACTCTGATTAGAAGATAATGTAGCTCGCTAAAATCGGGAGAACATATCAGGAAATGAGGGAAGCTATGGACTTGCCAAAATTTGAGAATGCACTGACTCATGCTCAGGTTTAAGCCAACAAGAATCCCAACAACATTAAAATCTTTCCATTGTTTTAGCATACTTGGAACATCAGAAGTGATAGGTTGATAGATTTTGAGTTCTTCACATATGTTCATCACTTGAGAATAATATTCTTCTAGTCCCTAAGCACTCTATTACAACGCAAATAATAGTTTACACAACTCATAAATACAGGTTATGTTCCCAGTACCTGAATACATATGTTTGAGATGCCTCCACACCTCTTGAGCAGTGTCAAAATGTATTAAGTTTGTCCAAATATTAGGCTCAATACTGGTCAATATCAAAGACAATATTTGAGCATCTTCTTGCTCCCATTGAGCAAATGTAGAACTAGTCGAGGTAGGCATTGGATCAACCAAGTGAGTACGACAAAAACCCTTGCCTTTCAATAAAATTTGACCACAACATATAATTTTTTCCATTCAACTTCACCGAAGTCATAAGCATACTAACATTTGATGCAAGAGACATTGACTCAAATTTGGTTGCCATGGAGAAAAGTATCAGAACAATTCACTTGGAAACAAAGATTTCACACAAAAACATGAAATATGGATGAAAAACTAGAAAATATAATCTGGAAAAGTAGAAATCACGATTAAAAATCCAAAATTTGGGCCTGTATCGAGTGGAACTAGACTGTACTGGTCGAAATAAGTAGATATCGGGTTTGAACAAGCCTATTTCGGGCCTAAACTGGCTTGTTGCGGGCATGAACCGGCCTGTTTCAGGAAAGTTCAGGTTTTTTGAAGATCCTCTTATTGAAATAGAGTAAGATATCTTTATATTCAAAACAATTGCCACATAATTGGTCATAGTTTGCTTCCTAACAACAAAATTTTGTCACCTTAAAATAGGTATGTAGAATGCATTTCATCAGCAGTTCAAGGGTTGGCACTCTTTCGGACACTCTATCCCAAACACCATAGAATAGAGACAGACAACACCATTAATAGGGAAATTCAATACATTGAAGATGTACAAGAACCTGATGGATCATGGTAGTATGTTTTTTACGTATTACATTCTTTAAAAAGAAGAAAAAAAAATTGCTCTACATATTCCTGCAAATTGTACTTTTTTTATTTTTTATTTTTTTTACAATTCTTTTAGCTAATGTTCTAGTTATTAAAGGAGATAACATAAGAATATCTAAGCAAGTTTAGCACTAATACAGGTATGGACATTGGGGGATTTGCTACACCTATGGTACATGGTTTGCTGTAGGGGGACTAGCAGCTTGTGGCAGAAACTAAAAAAATTGTCCTGCATTGCACAAAACTTGTGAATTTCTGCTATCAAAGCAGCTACCTAATGGTGGATGGGGAGAGAGTTACCTTTCAAGCCAAAACAAGGTACATAGGCAATTGGTTTTCCAATTCGAATGTGAATTACATAAAAATAAGAGAAAAGAAAAAGAAAACAAAGTGAAAAGGAACAACTAAAGTAACTTGCTCTTTGAAACAGGTGTGGACAAATATTGAGGGAAACCATGCAAATTTGGTCCAAACTGCATGGGTTGTGTTATCCCTCATTGAAGTTGGGCAGGTTGTCCATCCATCATTGTATCTTAAGTTACTCTATATATTAGCATTAGTGCATTACATCATGACAATTATTCAGGTTACCATGACAATTATCAAGAATATAATGCATGTTAAAAGAGAAAATATACACATAAATGTCATTTTGGAGGTTTAAAAATGAATAGAACTCTAGTTGAGTTCAAACAATATATGCATATGAATAGAAAAACTAAGACTTAAAACAAATTTTACAAATATGTAAGTTGGCAACTGCTTTATTAGGAAGCATCAATATGCTGGTTCTGATTGTTTCTGTAAATTATTAGGCCGGGATAGACCCAACACCAATCCATCGTGGGGTAAGGGTGCTAATCAATTTGCAAATGGAAGATGGTGACTTCCCTCAACAAGTAATTCAAGTTTATTCAAAATCCAAAACTTTCAGTTAATTTCTATGTTCATCCTTGTTGTGTTTTTCTTTTCCTCTTTTGCTTTTTTCTCTCTTCTTTTCTTTTCTAATAATATCTTTTTTCTTACCAAATTATAATTTCAAAGATAACATAATTACTGGATATTGGCAACAGGAAATCACCAGAGTATTTATGAGGAACTGTTCATTAAACTACTCATCATACAAAAACATATTCCGCATATGGGCTCTTGGAGAATATCAGAAGCAAGTTCTATTTGCATATCCAAATGCTTAAGCAAGCAAAAGATAACATGTTAAGCAATGTATGTTATCCAAATAAGCTTGAGAAATTAATAGAATAGTATGTTCAAGAATGTATAGATCGATCGATTATCCTTATGCCTAAAAAAGGGTATACACAATTCTCAAGCACTTTGCAACATGTAATATATATGTGTGTAATTGTGTAGCTTCCTAGTGTAAGCATCTCATTTGAAAAAAAGATTCCTACAACTCAATGAGTAATTCTACATACAACCGTGAAATGCATAAACGCCACGTAATCACTTTGAAAAGGAGTGGGGTCTACCATTAAAAAATTAATTTTTTTCATGTGGGTCTCTTGCTTTATTTATTTTTTTAAAAGTGATTATGTAGCAATTGTACAATTCACCATTGCAAATATATTTTCTCATCATTTTATACTTCCTTTTTGAGAAACATGAGTATGTATCACCAATTAATGGATAATATTTATATAAGCCTTCTAGTTTTTCTTTTAATTCCTTTTGAGGGAGTGTTTGTAATTTTTCCACATTGAATATGCTTTGCAAAATCTCCGTGAGTTTTTTGGCTCATCTTGAGAAACTTCCCAATGTATCAAGGATGTTATCATGATATATGGAGAGAGTATCAACCTCCGATCTCTTTCACATTTGTCCGCTTCTTTTCTTTAAGAAAAATATAGCGCTCTAATTTATTTTCTTATTTTTATCCAAATATAAGTTTTTTCCCTCTCAAAACAATCTTTAAGACATGTTAATCTATACCATATTAATCCATCACAAGAATGTCCTAAAGTTTTTTCTCTTTGCCATATATTAGAATCTGAAATTTGTTCATTTTGCCAAATTAGAATTGTGTTCATTGGTTCTTTGCCAAATTAGTCATTCCATCTATTTAACCATGCTAAATTTAATGGTAGGGGTATCTAGGAATCAACTTTTTCACGTCAAGTCAAGCATAAATTAAAAGCCAATGTCCAAACACAGCTAAAAAGCACTAAAACTTTTAATTAAAAAATCAACCAAAAGAAGAAAAAAAAAACAAAATCTAAAAGTAAACTAAAGAAAGAGAAGAATAAAAACCCTTTTTACAAATTTAAGTGGACCATTTGGAGGGACGCCTTGCCCCCACATTAGAGATGAGGTCACTACTTAATTTGCTTTAAAACAATCCAAAATAAAACCAAAGCATATGAAGAGATGGGAAATGCATGTGTAAGGGGATCTTTCCCTTGGGCTTAAGGCCTAGAGTGCGAGCCAAGGGTAGCTAGATGACCCACCGGCCCATAAGGGGCCCTTGGCCATAAAGGCGAGGAAGCAAAGGACACATCACCCCAGCCTTCTCCTTAGGCGCCTAGCCTCAGAGAGCCTATGCAGGTGGGTGGTAAACCTGGGGAACCCTTGATCTCCTAACAACAAGTGGGGAGAAACTGATAGAGTGTGCCTGCAACAGGGCATATGGGATAGGAAGCCATGTTGTATTTATTGTGTCACCCCAGGAGGTCACTCCGCATTTATGGACCTAACTAAGGAGACAGTTGAGGTGACATGCACCCTTGACATAGGATATGGGCAGTTGACCTCCAGAAACCAAGTATATAAGGCAATTCTCAAGTACAAATAAGTCTCTCTTAACTCTTTACTCACTCACACAAAACTCTAAGACGATATTGACTTTGGCATCGGAGACTCCCCGACCACCACCACTGCCTCCGTCTTGCGGTATTTGCTTTGTGTACACAGGCCCAAGATTGAAGACTCGAGTTGTTGAGAGCCCGGCCCAAAGGTATGCGAAACATGACATTAACAGTAGCACTATATGTGGCATCATCATAGACTTTGCATGTCCTTCGTACACCTACAACGACCTATTCTCCAGTGACTTGAGAGCAGGAGGAAGCAACATCGGTAAACATGGAACCAAGGATAGTGGCAACGGAATAGCAAGAAGGGAAGGATACGAAAACACTCAATGAAACCACCAGTGAACTGAGAGATAACGTGAAGCCAAATGGGGCCAAAGTAATTTGCAGCAAAAGATGCCACTAAAAATTGTATTCTTCATTGATAGTGACATTGGCTTGGTGTAGCATTGATAGTGACACTGGCTTGGTGTAGCATTGATAGACCTTATTGATCTCTTTTATGGAGGCTTTATAAAAGTCCAAAATGTGTTTGATTTTCCTTCTGTTTGATTTTATGTTAGAGTTAATTTTTCTATTTCTAGCATGTAAGTAGGGAACCATTCGTGATAATGTCATAAATCTCAAGGTTTGTTAGTAAACCATTTTATTTTTGGGATTTAAGTTATTTCCTTTTGTGAGTTGTTAGACAAGTGTGAGTACTATGTTTTTTTTTTCTTTGTCTCCTTAAATTTATTTTTATTCTAATCAGACCCTATTTGATCATGATTATTAACGTAAGCTCCCCTCCTGGTATCCTTATTATTCTTTCTTTGGTTTCTTCTTCTTCTCCATATTATTTGCTTCTTCCCCTTCTATTTTTCTTCTCATCAGACCCTATTTGCTTATTATTTGATCATGATTATTAACTTAACCTATTTTTTCTTTTGATTATTTTCTTAGTCTGCTTAAATCATCTTATTTGCTTCTTCTTATTATTCTTCCTCTTATAAAAGGGTATAATAATATTGCAAAACCATATCGCCCCTTTTTAAATGAATGGCATTTCAGATCTGGAATTGTTTAGCATATATGGATCATTGGAATGATATATGCATATTAACACCCCAATGTAATCTCTTGAATGTTTAATCATATGTTAGGTCTTGCTTTCTTTGGTTTGCCAACTACTAAATTTTCAAAAAATTGAACTCGTTAGGTTGAGAAATGGATGGAAAGATTGGAGAAACCTGAAACTCATTTGGTTTACATTAATGTAGTCTTTTCATTTGTAAAAAGAATTATAACAAAGGGCTTGGCATTTTAGATGTGTAACTGGTTTTGTGTTAGTTTAGCTAGTATTAGATCTTTAATTGGTTTTAGTGTTCATTGCATAACCCAGTGAGTAGTGTTCACTGGTTTTTAGTGAGTAATTATTTAATGTATCATAGTTGAATAATTGGTTTTTGCCCAATTATGTATAATGTTCCAATGTTTATGTAAGTTAGCATTGTTGTAAGTATTGCAAATGTAGTCCTATCACATTTTAATGGTTATCTTGTGGATATCCATGATATTCAAGAAATTCAAACTAACTATTTATTAATATTTTGTCTTTATATATTGCTTTGGACAATATTTTTGTCTCTTCATCCATCCATCCATCCATCTCTCTTTATCTATCTATCCATCTATCTATCTATTTTTCTATCCATGTATGCATACACACATACTCACGAATATGTACAAGATATGCTATGATTGTAAGAAACATTAGTTGCTTCCCAATTGTAGTACTTAATTGCCTTCCATTAATGTACCATGCCAATGTATAGATTACTATAGTACTCTGAAACTGCTCATTTGAATGAATGAATGACTATTCTATTAAACCAATTTGTCTCAGTTGCCACTTGGACTTTCTTGATGTACTTAATTTGTAGAAAAAATATGAAACTTAGCACGCTCAGTTGGATCATCTCATTAAATTATGTTTTCAGTTTCTAAACATATATATATGTACTCCCTTTGTGTTGGATCAGGTTTAACTTTCATTTGTTGCGCTTAGTTTAACAAAGCTAGTTTAATATGGAAAGAAAATTCTTTATACTAATGTCATTTTGTGACAATTGTTTCTTTGAAATTGCTAGTGAATTGTATGAAAGGTTATTATAGAGTCAAAATTATTAAGTGATGGTGTTGTTAGTATTGTGTGGTAACTGGGGGCATGGAAATGTTTACCATGCAAGTATAATTTTTAAATGTTAGGTTGGTAAAAAATAAGGTCGGTAATTGTTTACTATGTGTTGAACCCAAGGTTTCAAGTTTTGTGTAATTATATATCTACACATGGATTTTGATGATAACAAATGAATTCAAAGAGTAAAGGAGTCTCAATCTCAAGTTGTCTACACAATGGAGTCAAGCACATCAAGGAAACAAGCATGAGCAAGAAGGGAACAAGTTCATATTAAAGTCATAGAGTAATGTTGTAAATCTCTTAAAAATTCGAAATTATGATTAAGGCTAAAAATTAATATTTTATCATAAAACATTAAAATACATTTTCCACATGTGCATGAATATTTTGAAAATTAAATTTGAAAATTTTGAAAGATGATTGATTGTTATCTTTCACATGTGCATTACATGATTAAAGGTTTGAACTTTAAAAATATTAAAGATGATTGATTGTCATCTTTCATATGTGCATGTTTTATTTGAATATTTTTAAAAGTGATTGATGCTTTTTTTTACTTATGCAAAAGGTAGATGATTTTGTTTGAAACTTTTGAAAAGTAAAGTGTGCTCCCTTTGCCATATGCAAAAAGTAAAAAACTTAGGTTTGAAATATTTGAAAAGTAAAGTGTGCTTCTTTTGTCATATGCAAAAAGTAAAAAGATTAGGTTTGAATTTTTTGAAAAGTAAAGTGTGCTCCTTTTGTCATATGCCAAAAGTAAAAGATTAGGTTTGAAGTTTTTGAAAAATGAATGATGTTTTCTTTGACAATTGAAAAAGAAGAACCTTTTATTCGAATTTTTTGAAAAAGTGAATGATGTTGTCTTTGACATGTGAATCTTTTTAAATTTGAATATGAAATCTCATATGCCTATAAATAGATCATTTGAAAGCTTCACATTTACAATACTAAGAGCATACAACATTCATTCAAAGCTTTCATTCTCTCTTCTCTAAGCATTGAGCCTTAATCCTTGTCCATTTTGAGAGAAATATAGTTTGCGCTGTATTGTTCTTGTTTCACTCATTGAGGAGTGTTTTCTGATAACTTACCCACTATCAGCTCTTGTATCAGTAAAAGGGTGTATATAACCCTTGTGCGTGTAGAAAATATTCTATACAGGGAATAGTTGAATCACTACGTGTAAGGTGATTGCAAGTGTAGAGGGTGTTCTACACGGATCCTTTGTAGCGGTATTGTTCAAAGGTGTAATAGGTTTCTATCTCCACCTGAAGGAGGTTGAATAGTGAATTTGGGGATCTTCAAGGGGTAGCTTGAGGCGAGGACGTAGGCAGTGGGGCCGAACCTCGTTAACATACTGAGTTTGCTTCTCTCTTACCCTTACTCTTTATATTTATTGATATTCCGTATTTTGTTTATATTTTATATTGTATATTGGATTTATAATTGTTATTTTTTTAAATACAACTCAATTCACCCCCTCTCTTGGCATATCCATGTGGAATTGATGACAACATTTCATAAGCTGTCCAGATTTTCTTATTCTGCATGATGGGGCCTAACAAGAACTCTCAACATACGATGAATCACATAATTGAGAAATAGTCAAAGTTAGCTACCTTCAGTGTGCCTACAGAGATTGGCTTTGTATATAAATTTTATGCTCGATGACAACATTTCATAAGTTGTCTAGATTTTCTTATTATGCATGATGTGGCCTAACAACAGCTCTCAACATACGATGAATAACAAGTTTTCTTCTTCTTCTTCTTCTTCTTCTTCTTCTTGTGAGAGCTTTGGGATCACAATCTGTCCAAGTATCTTGGCAATGCTATCTTGACAAAATTAATGTTTCACTTGTAGCACTCTGTTGATTTACAAATTATGACATTCTATCACACAATGAGATATGGTTTTTGATCTTTCATTTCTGGATTTGGTGACAATTGATAAAACTAAACCTATGAAAGAATTTAGTGATTGGCATACCTTAATATAATTGGAATTGTATTGGCCTATTTTATGCTTTGCATGAAGTTTGTAGAAAAGGATGAAATATAAGGAAATGCTATTTCAACTTAAGAATTACCGTATGTTCTTTATGTTATATTTTCATCATGTAGTCCCTCATAGCTGTCTCCATTGATCCCATCTTCACAGGCAAAGAGTATTAGTGGTGGGTGGTGGACGAGCAGTAAGGTTTGCCGCAATTCAGCTTTCAGTAGCTGCAGGGTGTCATGTTACGGCTACTTGTGGAAGTCAAAGTATTGGTCGAGTATGGGCAGCTGGTGCGGAGCAAGTAGTTGACTACATTGCTGAGGTCATTTCTTCTCAAATACAGCTACTCTAGCTAGTGATTTCATTTGATCTTGGGGACAAAGACTGATAGTTTTTTAATTGCCAATTGACAGGATCTTGAATTGGCAATAAAAGGAAGTTTGATGTTGTTTTGGACACCATTGGTGCACCAAAGGTAGAAAGGAATTAGTATCAACTTTTTGAAGAAAAGTCTATCCCAGCGATTGAAAAAATCTCTAGGAATGGATCTATCCCAGCAATCCAATGATCGCTGCAACTGAGTTTTCAGTTTTGAAATCTCAATTGCAACAATTCAAAAATTGCTGGGAATGTATTTGTGCTAGAAATTATTGGATCACTGCAAATACTAAATGAAGATTTTAAAAGTCTATCACGTCGCTCTTTTTTTTGCCGCTATTGAATATTATATCGCCGCAAAAAGCTACATAACCACATTTTTTGCCCAGTATTCCCACTGGGTCTCGTTTTTTAAGGTTCCTAAAGTCACATTCATTTTTAGGTTTCCCACATTCTTTTTAATTTTTCTAAAGTTAACATAGAAGAAACATTTCTACAAATTAACAAATGACATTCATTCTCATTCATTCAAATGTACCTAATTCACATGATCAACTAATCCATCAACAAGTATAGCTAAGACCATTTGCATCTAATTCAGTAATTTTTTCAAGCGTCAATTCATACAAATTCATATGTATTTATACACTAGGCTGGTGCATTATACTCATATCAAGTACAAACTGAACTACTACTTAAATAATAGATAAACATCACTAGTTTAACAGAGTTGAGGACTTTAATATCACTAAAACCATTGCTAGCAAGTTCCACACCTCTATTTAAGTGAGGCTTTTCATTGGCACCGGCACTCACAATTCAACATATCACCTTTGATCGAGAAAGGTGGCGAATACAAAAATTCATCTCACATTACTGCTGCTCAGCCCAAGCTTGAATGGCCATACCACCCTATTGATCAAAATCTCTTCTCTTTTGCATGAGGTCAGAACATCCATGCTTGAGATGCCTGATGCAAGAGTGAAATGGCTAACCATTACTAAAGCAGGTGAATTACTTAAGAAAGATATGAAGGTTCAATCTTTTTTGTTTGAATGAAAGACAAAGTGAAGACTGGAAATTTTCAATGTCTTGCATGCTTAGTGGTGCACTAATTGAAGCTAGCATTGAAAAAGAACATTAATTCCAGTTGAGATTTTCAAGAATTATTTCTACTTTTGCTTGGGATTGCATAAAGGGCTGTGCACTGAGTTGAAGCTAGAAAGACAAATGCATGTAAAAGAACTGTGCATGTTTTAACGATTATAAAAAATTTGCAGAGAAAATTCGAAGAACATACATGTCAAAGTACTGTGCATGTCAAAGAACGTACACCCGTATCGCTAGGAAAAATATAGTTACAAGCACAATTGTATACTAATCTGTGTACCAATATGATGTGATTGGTCAAAAAGTAGATTTTATTGAAAACAATGTTAATTTAAATTTTAAGTATGAATAAATCAGTATTGGTACACAAATTAGTGCGCGACTGTGTTTGTATGTAGCAAAACTCGTATTGCTATGTGCCTTTTAATCAGTAAAAAAGTTATTATAATGCAAACCATTAACTATAAAGAAATTTTAATGTACACACTTAGTTAATATTATCTTATCATTAATATGAATTAACGTATAATTAAGCCTTAGCAAAAATTCTTAATGATCATATTTTAATGGAATATGTACATTGAAACCTAATGTTAATTTAGAATATACATTGAATTTTTTTTCCCATAATTTAAGAGTTCATGCTACAAAATGGGTGATTATTTTTTTCATAATACAAATTTGGGTACAATATTAATATGAAATTTTGAATTCAGTAATCAATGGGTTGTCCAAGGTGATTTTATGATATGAAAAATAAAAACAAGGATCTGTACAACTACAAAAACTCCCCAGAATTTCGCAAAACAAGTAGAACCAATTGTAAAGTCCAACCTGTGAAATTTTTGAACAGTTTTGATCCTAGTCTTTTATCCAACAACTAAATTCATAGAAGCGAACTTTCCTAAGTGTAGATGAACAATAATTGAGCATTACTTTCTCAAGCAAGCTCCAGACATCTATTCATGCATTTAGAAAAAGCCCCCCTGCCCCCTTTTCTATAGTGACCTAGCCATATCTTTTTAAGTACACCTTGTCTATTTAGGGAAATAGACATATCATACTATATGGAAAGTCTAGAATCTCTCATTTGAAGAAATAATCAAATGAAAAATTCTCCAAGTTTTGTGTGTATATATATAATGTTGTGTGTAAATCATTTTCCTATATATATATATATATATATTAGTTGTGTAATAATTTCTCCCCAAGGGTGACTATATATATTAGTTGTGTAATAATTTCTCCCCAAGGGTGACTCAATGTCATAGTGGAAACAGAAGCTTTAAAGGTTGGGGAGATATTTCAACCTTTAAAGCTTGAAATATTTCAACAATTATATATATATATATATATTAGTTGTGTAATAATTTCTCCACAAGGGTGACTCAATTTCATAGTGCAAACAGAAGCTTTGAAGGTTGGGGAGATCAGGTGTGTGGAGAAGTAGAAGAAATCTAGAAGTGAGAGTTTGTATGGACTGGCACTTGAAAGCACCTTGGGGTTTGACAGAGCTAGAATAAGAAACATTTCCCAACACACAAAAGGTAGTCGGATCAAGTAGCTTTGGTGGTCACAGGACCAGTAATTCGGCCAATGAGCTACTAAATATATGGAAGGATCCCGAAGTCTCAAAAAATATCATCTCCAGCTTCTGGGTCATCAAAGAGAGCAAGAGCAGCTAACAATGGTAATCAGCCAGTGTCATGCCTAGTTGATGGGTGTGCACTTCAGACCTCAGTAATTGTAGGGACTACTACCATAGGCGCCACAAGGTCTGCGATATTATATATTTCTGTTTCATATATGTATGTTGGGATCATTTATCAAGGGATCATCAGAGTATATATGACAGACATAAGAAAGTGCTAGAATATAAATTAAGAAAAATTAAATTTATATTTTATTTACTAAGCGGTCGATCACATGCAGAAGCAGCAGAACCGAACCAAAAAAAAAGTTGCTAACAAATCATTGAGGAATTCCAGTTATCCGTGCAATTGCTCGTGGGTTGCATATACAAAGTGGTTTTATCTGGCCGTGTGCTGGGCCACAATCATCAACACTTAGATTTGCTTTCTCAAATCCTTCATCAACCACATATATAATTAACAGATGGAGACTTCGTAAAACGTATATATAGCACCTAGATCAGGAATTAATAGTACTCATGAGGAAATAATAAATAATCTATGCTTTCTTTGTTTTGAGTAAAATGCATGACTGATATGTACTGTACGTGTGTGTGTGTGTGTGTTTAATTATGATATTGATAGGCCGTGACGTTCAGAGAGAGGCCTAAAGCCAAATCCCAAGTATCTGGTAGGAGGTTAGACGTGGGAGACGGTTGCATGCATGCAACGTAGACTAGGTCAATAGCTGTTTTTATCCATTAGAAAGTTTCAAGCTTTATGTTTACTTTTTTGTCGCAATGTTTCCTTTTCTATAGTACGTGTGTTTATGCTTTCTGTTACTAGCTGATAGGACTCTTTTATTTTGGCATTATGTACGTGGGTTTGCTTATTTAAGCAGCCAATGATCTCGTTAATGAAAACAAGTACTTTCATCCAAATTGTGGTCCATTCTCACCCAAAGAGAACTATCCCTTTAGTATTCATTTTCTTAGTCTTTGATCGGGACCTATCATAGGCATTAGAGCCAAGTTCAAAGGAACCAACAAAGAATGCATCGAACATTTGGATTCCGGGATAGATACAGTGCAGGAGGGGTTGCACCCAATGGAGCTTGGCATGATTGACAAACTTCATCATTTGGAGGAAACCCTTAATCGCCTCTCAAATGTGATGCTTTCAAATCACAACTCCTCAAGCCATGGCATTCACACTGATGATAACCAAGACGAAGGTCGGCAGATCGTCTCCTCTAAAACGACAAAGCTTGAATTTCTGCGATTTTCAGGGGACAATCCAACAGAATGGTTCAACCGTGTGAACTAGTTCTTTGAGTACAAGGGAACGACAAAAGCCCAAAAGGTTTCCATGGTAGCATATCATTTGGAAGGGGAAGCCAACCAGTGGTGGCAATGAATTCACAAGACATTTCGGGAAGAAGGACACGTGATGTCATGGGAGAAATTCAAAGAGGAACTCTGGGCTCGTTTTGGACCATTAGAGTGTGAAGACTTTGATGAGGCTCTCTCCCGAGTTAGGTAGCTAGGGACTTTAAGGGACTATCAGCATGAGTTTGAGAAGCTCAGCAATAGGGTTCATGGATGGACTCAGAAGGCATTAGTGGGAACATTCATGGGTGGCTTAAAAGCTAAAATTGCTAATGGGATTTGGATATTTAAACCTCAATCCCTTAAGGATGCCATTAACTTGGCACAAATGAGAGACGGTCAACTTACATGGCAGTGAAGGTTCGTGCGATCACCACCTACAAGAGCTCCTTTAGCTCTTCCACAAGCCACTCGTGTAGCTCCTGCTACACTTGCGGCCCCTATTAGGCATTTATCTTGGGAGGAAATGCAAGGAGAAGAGCACAAAGCCTTTGTTTCAACTGTAATAAACGTTTCACAGCTGGGCATAGATGTCAAAAACCGTAGTTATTACTCTTGGAGGGACATATGGGTAACGTGGTATGTGAGGACATTACTCATCAGTAGACGTTGGAGGATGACCAAGGTGGAGATACAGGGGAGGTATAGGAGCCTGAACTGGAACCAAAAATCATGTTGCATGCATCAACGAGATGGATGGGTCCAAGAACCATGTGTATAACAGCAAAGATGGGCCCTCACGAAGTAGTGGTTTTGATTGATAGCGGGTCGACGCATAACTTCATCAGCGACCATTTGGCAAGCATGCTCAGGTTGCCAGTCATACCTACGGAGGAATTTTCTATCTGAGTGGCCAATGGAGAAAGACTAAAGTGTCACGGACATTTTGATAAGGTGCGGGTAGAATTACAGGGCACCGAGTTTTACGTCACTCTTTTCTCTCTGCCCTTAACAGGTCTTGACCTTGTACTTGGCGTGCAATGGCTTGAAATGCTTGGTTCCGTGGTTTGTAATTGGAAATAGTTGACCATGGATATTATTTGGGAAAATCAAGATCGAAGGCTGAAGAGTGTAGATGTGCAAGCAATTCAGGTGGCTTCACCAAAAGAAATATCGAAGGAGTTCTGCCAGGGTCATGCGCTATTTACTGTGTGCTTTCAACCAACCATGGGAGTAGCATCACATGATGCACCACCTGATGATAAGTAGCAAGATATGCAGATGCTATTGAAAGAATAATATGAGGACGTGTGCGCGAGGTAGATCATTGCATTAAGCTCAAGGAAGGGACCGAGCCAACTAACGTACATCCATACAGATTTGCCCACTTCCATAAAGTTGAAATCGAGAAACAGGTCCAAGAGATGTTACATTCAAGGCTCATTCATCCTAGCACCAGTCCATTTTCTTCGCAGGTACTACTAGTAAAGAAAAAAGATGGTAGCTGGCAGTTTTACACTGACTACCGCGCACTTAACGTCACCATCATCATGGATCGTTTCCCAATTTCAACAGTGGACGATATGTTAGATGAATTGTATGGCGCCTCTTATTTCACCAAACTTGATCTGAGGGCCGACTATCATCAAGTAAGAGTAAATCCTCCTAATATGATTAAAACTTTTTTCTGCACTCATAATGGCCATTACGAATATCTCGTAATGCCTTTTAGACTTTGTAACGCACCCTCTACATTTCAGGTCATCATGAACTCTATATTTCGACCCTACCTTTGAGAGTTCATTTTGTTTTTTTTTTTAATGATATTCTAGTATATAGTCCCACTTGGGATAAGAATGTGATGCATGTTAAACAAACCTTGAAGGCAGCAAACTTTTTTGCCAATAAGAAATGGAATACTTGGGGGCATTGTCACACATCAAGGAGTGAAGGTGGATAATAGTAAAATTGCAACCATGGTCGCGTGGCCACCCCCATTAATATTTCTGAATTACGTGGTTTTTTAGGATTAATAGGTTATTATAGGAAGTTTGTTCAAAACCATGGCATTTGATGAGTGCGCAAAAGTGCACTCTAAATACCCTATTATTAGATTAAAATGCTAAAATGTGAATAAAAATAATAGAAATTAATGTGTATTCTTGAATTGAGTTTCTATTTACTTTGGGATACTCCTAAATAGATTTTTATATTTAATTTCAGAGTTTATAAATGAGCAAGTCAAAGCCTAGTCAAATTCAAATGAGAACTTTCATGAAGTTTGAGAGCAATTTGGATCAAGAAGAAAAAGAAAAAAATCATAAAAGATAACTGCAAGAAATCTAAGTCTGAACTTCGCTAGGAGATAGCATGTACATACTTTAGTATTTTGATTGTAACTTTCTACTCAAATATCGGATTGATGTGATTCTTGATGCGTTAGAAAGATATCTTAAAGGACTATAAATGCATCTCTATTAAGGATTTATAAATTTGAAATTCTAAATTTGACTGCCAAGATTAGTCCTAAAATTTAGGTAATTTTTTTATGCAGAAATTATAAAGACATTAGAGTTTCTTTTCTACCTAGATAAGTATATCATTAGCACAAAATAGGGGAGGAGGAGAGGCACCATAGGTAGATTTGAAAAGAGGAGAAAATCACTTCCATGGCCACCATTTGCTTTATTTTTCTTTGGAGATTTTTATTGGCCATAATATTTATGGGTAACTAAATTCTCAAGTAGGGTCAAGGATAAACTTGTACATTAGATGGTATTTTTAATTTATATATTTGATTTTCAATTATTAAAACTCTTTTATTTTATCATTCTCAATATATTATTGATGTTTTATTCTTCCAATAATCATAGAATTTATTATGTTTATGGATTCAATTATGCTTTTTCTATTGAATGGATTAGTTCTTTGATTATGTTTGGATCAATTATTTATCTATATTGATTTAGTTCTTTGCTGCAATATCGCTCTCTGAGTATATTGTCGTCATTGGATTTTCTCAATAGGGATAATAATTTATGAATTTTAAAAGTGGTGAATGATTTTTCAAAGAGTTACAGTTGGTTTAATTTTAGTTTATAAATCTATATCTTCCGATTGGGAATCTTGAGAATTGAGTTCCCAATTTTGTTATTCAATGAATTATAAATAATTAAAATACCGAATTTGTGCATAGGATTCTCGATGCTCTACTATTCGTCAAATTTGAGTATTTATTCCTTTAGTCACTTTGCTGCACTTGAATTTGCATATTAATATTTATTCTCCATTAATCATTAAATATTTTTCTTTAATTTCTTTATTCCTTATGCTATTCTTTTAATTTGTCTTCTTATGGATCGACACCGCAAAGTTGTGCTACAACTACCGCATTATTCTTTGGGCGTAATCAGCATCATAGCTCGACCCCTTACCAACCTTCTCAAAAAGGGAAAGTTCGGTTGGCATAATGAAGCTGAAGCAGCTTTTCTGGATCTTAAGCAAGTGATTATAACCACTCTAACATTGGCGATGCCTAAATTTAATGACTCCTTCACCATTGAAATCGATGCCTCGAGAAAAGGGATTTGATGGGCCCCAAGAGGAACCAAGTCTTAAAGATCAATTACAAGATCAAGAACCAAGAAGATCAAAAAAGCAATGCAAGGATTGGTGCAATCTAATTGGGATGAAGCTAGCAAGAGTTCAACACTTAAGGGGCTTGAAAGAAGGAAAACTAGTTTTGATCCACTTGATCCAAGCTTTGGAAGACATGACTTAGAGATAGAGCCTGTTATTGTTAAGGCTTTTAATTTGTTTATAGGATTTTTATTATTAGTTTAGAATAAGTAGGCTTTAGGATATTGAGCCCACATATGTCTTATTTCTTATGAACTAGAATTTTTGGGAAGGCCTTATATTTGGCCGAGGGCTTATTTGAAAAATATTATATTATTTGAATTAGGGATTTAGAAGTTACTGTAGTGTGGCACTTTTCACGCTACAGTACCTGCAGTACTATTCACTTAGGGTTTTTGGGGATTATTTATTTAAACCACTTGTAGCCTCATTTGAGAAAGTTAGACAATATTGAATTTTAATTATGAGTTGAGTTATCTCCTTTTATTCTTCTTGAATTTTTGAACTTATTAAAGGTAAATCATAACCTTTGTGGCGTTCCACCTTTGTAACCTGGCTTCTTGAGACGGATTATTCAACAGATCTAGATTTTAATATAATCTAGGCTCTTGAAATGAGTTCTCATCTAGTCTAGATTCTTCCATCCAATTGACTTGATTTTGGCTTTCTTGGTGAGTTTTCAAATTGATTGTGGGTTTAAAAGATTCCAATTTTGTTCACATCAAGATTGGTGCAGTTCTATCGTAGCAAGGCAAGCCCATTGCATTTATGAGTTGAGCACTGGGGGTTACAAAAAAATCTTGGTCAACCTATGCCAAGGAAATGCTTGCAATTGTGGATGCCATACACTTGTGGCGACCTTATTTACTGGGGAGAAAATGCTTCATCCAAACCGACCAGCTTAGCTTGAGATATTTTTGGGAGCAGCGTGTGGCTACACCATAATAGTAAAAATGGGTGGCCAAGTTAATGGGCTACAACTAGGAGATCATTTACCGCCCAGGCTGCAAGCATTCAGCAATGGACGCCCTCTCATGCAAATCGAGTAACCCAATTCTTCATCATCTCCATGTGCTAGAGGTGACCATATGGGATGAAATTAAAAAGGCTTATAAAGGAGATTCTTATATCCAATCCTTGACCCACATGACCAATGCTCAACTATAAAAGCCATATGCATGGTGTAATGGATTGCTCCTATTTAAAGGAAGGGTGGTCATTCCTTCTCATGCAGCACTACGGGTGAAACTACTACATGAATTTCACGATACAAAAATAGGAGGACACTCTAGGGTCTTGCAGACATTCAAGAAGCTGGCCCAGCAATTCTACTGGCCAAAAATGTGCCAAGCGGTGTAGGAGTATGTCAAAAGTTGTGAAATATTCTAGAAGATGAAGTCTAAAGCAATGTCCCTAGCAGGGCTCCTGGAACCTTTGCCTATTCCATGTCAAGTGTGGGACGACATTACCTTAGATTTCATTGAAGGATTATCGACATCCCATGGCAAAGACACGATCTTGGTAGTTGTCAACCGGTTGAGTAAGTCTACACATTTTTTTATCCTTAACTCATCATTTTACTACAAAAATCATGGCCGAAAAGTTTGTGGAAGGAGTTATTAAATTACATGGTTTACCCAAGTGTATCATCAGCGATCGGGACCCCATCTTTATCACAAATTATGGCAGGAGTTTTTCCAAATGTCAGGGACCAAGCTACAATTCAGCTCCACCTATCACCCACAAACGGACAAACAATCAAAAGTTGTTAATCGCTGTGTGGAACAATACCTCATAAGCCCGGTTCACCAATGGCCACACAAGTGAAGCAACTACCTTCCTTGGGCTGAGCTCTAGTATAATACAACATATCATGCATCTATGGGGATGACTCCCTTTCAGGTGCTATATGGTCGTTTACCTCCTCCAATTCCCATTTACCAAAATGGATTTTCTTTGGTGCATGAAGTGGACCATAGTCTCATAGCTAGAGATGAGTTGCTTCACCAACTCAAAAGTAACCTGGAGAATTCCATTAATCACGTGAAGCAAGCAATAGATCAAAAACCTCGGGATGAATCATTCGAAGTTGGTGATCTGGTGTTTCTTAAGTTGCAACCCTATAGACAACAGTTAGCATTTAAACGTGCCCACCAAAAGCTAGCCAGTCGATACTACGGGCCATATCCAATTATACAAAAGGTTGAGGTCGTCGCATATGAACTTCAACTACCAGAAGAAGTCCGAATTCATCTCGTCTTTCACATTTTGCTCTTAAAAAAATTCGTAGGAGAGCTTGCGAGGCCTTTTGTATACTAGAACCTCAGTATATACTGGATACTTGTTGGGTCAAGAAGGGGAATAAGTTTGGGGAAGAAAATCTAGTCCAATGGAAACATCTACCAGCAGAGGATGCTACGTGGGAGAAAAATCAGTCGTTGCTAGACCAATTTCCTTTTGTGGACCTTGAGGACAAGAGTTCGCTAGATGGGGGAGGTATTGATAGGCCGCGATGTTCAGAGAGAGGCCAAAAGCGAAATCCCAAGTATCTGGGAGGAGGTTAGACATGGGAGACAGCTGCATGCATGCAACGTAGACTGGGTCAATACCTGTTTTTATACGTTAGAAAGTGTCAAGCTCTATGTTTACTTTTCTGTTGCGCGCATGATTTTCTTTTCTGTACAACGTGTGTTTATGCTTTCTGTTACTAGCTAATAGGACTCTTTGATTTCAGCATTATGTAGGTGGGTTTGCTTATTTAAGCAGCCAATTATTTCGTTAATGAAAACAAGTACTTTCATCCAAATTGTGGTCCATTCTCACCTAAAGAGAACTATCCCTTTAGTATTCATTTTCTTAGCCTTTGATCGGGACCTATCAGATATCGTTTACTTTTGTACATAGCAGCTTACCGTCGTTTCGTAAATTCAATCTCACTTGATCTGTTATTGGTCTTAATTTCCGTAGGAAAAACATGCATCTTCTGATCTTAAGCTAAGAAATTGGTACTAGTGTTAGTAAAATTGCACTTTACCCCGCACCCACAAACAGGTACATGATATATATATATATATATATATATATGTTGTAATTAATCATACTGCTCATGCGTAAAAAGTAGTCTATATAGATTATGAATCCCCACAAGATAAGTCAATAGATGACAGGAAACTTACCGAATCTACTGATGAGATAATGGACAGCACACACATAACAAGAGCCATTTTCCATTGGAAGATATGCTTACCCCATTGTAATGAATAGGAAAATCTGAACCATGGAGTCGATCTTAATGCATGTTAAGTATCAACTCGACAATGTTTCATCCTTGAGAGATGTTTTCTGTAGTGCTCAGAGATTATATTTGAAGAAAGCACATTTATATCACAACCTTTGTAACTATATGCTACAGCTTCAGTAAGCACGCAAGCAGCTGCCCATGTGATTGCCAGGCCCAATGGAACCTAACAATAAGAACCGAATTATAGTACAAGATAAATCTGAAATATTGTTTTTACATATAAAGTAGTATCAATAAATAAGATGAGGAGTTACTTATTAAAAAAAAAAAAAAACTACGAAGAGTAATAATAAAAATATGAACTTGTAACTCTTAACTTACCGCATCTATTAAGAATATACGATGAACAAAAATAGAGATCTTGTAAAGATACTGCAGAAAATATGGAAACAAAATCCAATCACATAGAAATGCCAGAAATTATGACATTTTCAGCCACAGATGAAAATAAATTACGATGAAATAACAAAAGCAATAAACTACCAAAATTTAACATAAATCTATAATATTTTTACCATACAGCTTACAAGAGAAAACAGAATGACCAGCAATATCTACACCAATCCAAACTCAAGACATAAGTTCCAACTAGTGGGAAACGATAGCCATAAAACGAAAGTCCAACAGTAGATTTATATATTTATTGCTCAGCCAATAAATAATAAGATCTGGTTTCTATCCAATTCTCCATTTCTCTCTTAACTTCCCACCGTTAAAGCTCAAAGATTAAAAAACCATCCTAAAAATAATCCATCAATCACCAAAAGTGTTTTAAGGGTTGTAAACATGAAATGTACAAATTATGCACAAAATACCAAACGTACAATACATAAAAGTGGTTTGTTTGATACAACCCTAGAAAGATAAGGACATAAGTTGAAACTCTGACTCCAAAGAGCGGGGCAACTATTATTGGAATAACCAATAAGTTTCATAAAAAGCATTAAGTAGATAGCTACTAATAAAATTCCATAGTACTACCTTTCTGTATAAGTAAACATCCAATACTCTATGAAAGAGCCTTGGAGTGGGGAAGAATGATCAGCCTCTTAAGACTCTATGAAAGAGCCTCGGGTCAGAGATTGAATGTGGAGAAAACCTCAATAGTTTTTAGTAGAAATACAAGCCATTTAGCCCAGCAATTCATCTTGTCTATAGCAGGAATAAGAACATCTATGCCTTATGAAAGGTACTTGGGATTACCTCCTGTGGTAGGCAGGGACAGATTTAAAACCTTCAAGAATATCTTGGACAATGTCAGGATGAGACTGAACAATCATAGAGTCAAGTTACTCTCTTAGGCAGGAAAGGAAATTTTTTTGAAGGCAGTGATTCAAGCCCTTCCAACCTACACAATGAGTGTCTTTAAGCTACCACTTAATCTACTTCAGTCTATAAACAGTGTAATCCACAACTACTGGTGGGGTCAGCAAGAGAAGGAGCAAAGAATACATTGGATCTCATGGGAGAGAATGGGGCAAGCCAAATCTGAAGGTGGTTTGGGTTTCAAGGATCTTGAAGTATTCAACAAAGCCATGTTGTCCAAGAATTGCTGGAGGATACTCCAAGACCCAACATCACTTGCTACCAAGGTCCTTAAAGCTAAATATTTCCCAAACTCGAGCTTTCAAGTGGCTAAGGTGGGAGCAAAGCCATCCTTTGTATGGAGAAGTCTTCTATCAGCTAGACAGACTATTGAGGCAGGGTCTTTGTGGAGGGTTGGCACAGGAGACAAGGTTAAAATATGGTCAGATAAATGGCTAGTCAAGTCTAAACCAACAATGGTAAGAAGCCCTGTAAAGGTTCTGAGTTCTGAAGCCTTAGTAGCTGAGTTTATCGACCATTCAACCAAGAGCTGGAAAAGGGACCTGGTGCAAGAAATATTCGAAGAAGAGGAAGCTTCAGTGATACTCCAAACTCCCATCAGCTCCTTGAATTCAAAGGACAAGCTCATATGGCATGGCACAAAAAATGGCTCTTTCTCAGTGAAGAGTGCATATCACATGGAGAAAGAAAGGGAAATGGAAGGAAGAGGCCAAGCCTCAACCAGTAAATCATTTAAAGAAGTATGGAAAAAGATATGGCAGCTCCATGTCCCTCCTATTGACAAGATGTTTATATGGAGAGCATGCCAAGAATCCCTCCCTACCCAGCTCAACTTATTCAAGAAAAAGATAGTGAAGGTACCCCTATGTCCAATTTGCTCAAGAGATGAAGAAAGTATTCTACATACTCTATGAAACTGTGAGGCAGCCAAAGATGTTTGGGGCCAATGCTCGATGAGACTGCAAAAAAGTACAAGCTCCCAACTGCCAATGGTGTTGTTCTTTGAGAACATGATCAAAGTTCTCAATGATTCAGAGATGCAGGAATTTGTGATGGTAGCTAGACAGTTATGGCTGAGAAGAAATTCTTTTATCTACAAAAACAAATTCCTACCTCCAAACTGTCTACTCAGAGAAACCAGTTTGAGACTACAGCTGCTAAAAGAAGAGGAGGACAAAATTCAGACTCAAAAGGAGGGCCAACAGACAAAGAATTTAGCTGAGAAGTGGCAAAGTCCTCCTGCAAACTGGTTTAAAGTCAATTGGGATGGGGCAGTAGACAAAACAAAATGCATGATTGGCATAGGTGTAGTTGTAAGGGATGAGAAAGGTCAGATCATAGCAACAATGAGGCACAAGAAGATGCAACTCCCCGACCCTCTACTAACAGAATCTTATGGGGCTTTAATAGCTGTTCAGTTTGCCAAGGATCTGGGATTGACACAGATTGAATTGGAGGGTGATTCACTCCTGATAGCAAAGGCACTACAGGAGGAAAATGAAGCGTGGAGCAGTACCAGCATGTTTATCTGTGAGACTAGAACTTAGCTTAAAACTTTTGCAATGTGGCGTGTTTCTCATGTTAGGAGGAATGGTAACAACATAGCCCATTTGTTAGCAAAAGGTTCTCTTAGCATTTCTGATGATTTTAATGTAACTATGGAGGACATTCCTCAGTGTATTTCTCCTTTAGTTCAATGAAATGAAGTAAGAGTTTTTCAAAAAAAAAAGTAAACATCCAATACTAATTGTAGACAATTATATTAAACTAGAGACCAAGCTATTTTAAAGTAGGGTAAAAAGTAAGCCAAGTTATAAGAGGATCAGGAAAAAACCCTTGTATACAAATTATATTGAAGTTTCTCTTTCATTGCAAGGAAAAGCACCCTTGCCAAGTTCGAGATTTTGCAAATTTCCATGCATCCAAGTCTTCATACGCCATCATGTAAGAATATGATCGAATAAACAATGACAAGCAAACGAACTGTGGGGGGAACTCATCAAGACTCTTCAAAGTCTGAATATATGGTCGCGAAATCCATTCTTGTACCTTTACTCTTAAGGTACCTAGAATAAACATAGGAAGAAAGAGTCAACAAATATTTGTACTGTTGGGTGAGAAAATTTTGTTTGAAATAAGAAACCTACATTGAGATTTAACTGTACTCCTTACTTTTTCCATAGCCATAATTGCCCCCTATTTGTGAACAAAAGGGACATGGACACTAGATAGCCATTGTAGTCGAATATATAGATCAGAGAAAATTACAGGACATTATTCATTGATCTTTTGAGCTTATACATACTACATCCAAATTACAGTAATACCCTCTAACACTCCCCCTCAAGCTAGTGCATATATATCATATAAACCTAGCTTGGAACAAATAAAGCTTTAACCGTCTACAACACAATGGTTTGGTAAATATATCTGCAAGTTGATCAGTAGACTTCACAAAGGGTGTAGAAACGTCACCACTTAGTATTTTATCCTGAATGAAGGGACGATCAATCTTAATGTGTTTAGACCTCTCATGGAAAACGAGATTAGATGCAATATGCATTGCAGCTTGTTTATCACAAAGTAACTGAAGAGGGACAAGAGCTGGAAACCGAATCTCTTGAAGAAAGTGTTGCAACCATATCATCTCACTAGTAGTGTGAGTCGTTGCTCTATATTCAACTTCTGCACTAGACTGAGCTACTATTGTTTGCTTCTTACTGTTCCATGAAACCAAGTTACCTCCCACAAAGGTACAATATTCAATAGTCAATCTTCTATTTGAAGGAGATTCAGCCCAATCAGCATCTAAAAAGGCTTTAATTCTAAAATGTCCATTTGATCTATACAACAATGCAATGCTAGGAGCTCGCTTAAAATAACAAAGAATATGGATTACAACATCCAAATGTGAGACCCTGGGCATTTATCGAAATTGGCTCACTGCATAAGAACACCATCCCAATGGGAATGGAACCATTGAGGACTGATGAGGGCATATGGTTAATAAGGTGACACGTAGTAAGAACACCATCACTCCAAAAGTGTTTAGGAAAATGCATGTGCAATAAAAGGGCTCGGGTTACATCTAACAAATGACAATTTTTGCATTCAACTACTCCATTTTGTTTGGGTGTATAAGAATATGAAGTTTAATGGTCAATTCCTTTATTACTTAAGTAGCAAAGGCATTAGATAGATACTCTTTAGCTTTGTCAAAATGCTAGACTTGAACTTTTTGTCTAAATCGAGTTCTAATTTCTTCCTGAAAGACTTTGAATATGGAAAAAAGTTCAGATCGTGCCTTCATCAGAAACAATCATGTCATACTAGAATAGTCATCAATAAATGTAACAAAATATGAAACTTGTTTGATACAATGTTGATTGGTCCCCATAAATATCAGAGTGAACCAATTCAAAAGGACTAAAAGCTCAATTATCAACTCAAGGTATAAAAGACACACGATGGTTTTTGCTAAGTTGACATGCTTCACAAGAAAAATGAGACACATTTCCAAGATTCCTAACTTGATGTTTCAAAAGAGAAAGTGATAGGTGTCCAAGGCAGCAATGCCATTCAAAAGCAGGTGATGAGAATGTGAGGGCTCAAGTAGGTGACTGTTTGACATCAAGGTAATACATACCACCAGCTTCATGCCCCGTACCAATCTTCTTCCCTATCTTGAGATCCTGAAAGATACATACAGAGGAATAAAAGGTCATGGAACATCGAAGAGTTTGAGTAATTTTACTAATCGACAGCAAACTAAAGGGAAAACTAGGAGCGTATAAAATCGATGACAATGATATAGAATCGGTGAGCTTAGTGGATCCAATGTCTTGCTAAGAGTAACACTCTTTGGAGATGTCATAGTATCTAACTTAGATAAGGAATAAGACAAACCGGTCAAGTGTTCATTGGCTCCTGAATCGATGATCCATGGATCTTAATTAGATGAGACAAGACATGTGAATGATGTATCTAAATGGGCACGAGTAGTGGAAGATGAAGCTGCCTATGTGAGACCCAAAAACTGATCATACTCATCCTTTGATATGTTAATTAGCTCTAGAGTTAGGTTGGAGCTTGTTGATGGTGATGTAGTATCTTGGAAAGTGGCTTAATTAGCAGACCTAGATGGTCTACCATGTAGATCCCAACAATAGTCCACTGAGTGGTTAATGCGACCACAATGGGTGCACTTACGAGATTCACAACCTCAAGTGCAATTATCTCTAGTATCACGTCCCCCACGTGCACCCCCACGTGCACCTCTACCACTCCAGCCTCCACGCCCACCAGGAGTGACATAGGAGGCAGCTAAAGAAGATCACTCATTACTTTGATTAGAAGACAATGTAGCTCTCTGAAATTGAGAGAACACATTAGGAAATGAGGGAAGTTGTGGACTTGCCAAAATTTAAGAACTCACTAACTCATGCTCAAATTTTAAGCCAATGAGAAACCGAACAACATTAAAATCTTCCCATTGTTTTAGCATACTTGGAACATCAGAAGTGATAGGTTGATACATTTTGAGTTCTTCACATCTGCTCATCACTTGAGAATAATATTCTTCTAGGCCCAAAGCACTCTATTCCAACGCAAAGAATTGTTTACACAACTCATAAATACATGTTATGTTCCCAGCACCCGAATATATCTGTTTGAGATGCCTCCACACCTCTTGAAAGGTGTCAAAATGTATTAAGCTTGTGCAAATATAAGGCTCAATACTGGTCAATATCAAAGAAAGACAATATTTGAGCATCTTCTTGCTCTTATTGAGCAAATGTAGAACTAGTAGAGGTAGGCATTGGATCAACCAAGTGAGTACGACAAAAAGTCTTGCCTTTCAAAAACATTTCAATAAAATTTGACCACAACATATAATTTTTTCCATTCGACTTCACCGAAGTCATAAGCATACTAACATTTGGTGTAAGAGACATTGACTCAAATTTAGTTGCCATGGAGAAAAGTATTACAACAATTCACTTGGAAACAAAAATTTCACACAAAAACATGAAATATGGATGAAAAACTAGAAAACATAATCTGGAAAGTAGAAATCCTGATTAAAAATCCAAAATTTGGGCCTATATCGGGTGGAACTAGACTATATCGGTTAAAATAAGCAGATATCAGTCTGAATCAGCCTGTTTCGGGCCTAAACTGGCTCGTTACGGGCTTGAACTGGCCAGTTTCAAAAAATTTCAAGTATCGTTTTGTACCGATTTCACTGCTGACTTAAAACTGGAATAAGTTATCCTGAACGAGAATAAGACAAGCAGGTTTACCGTATACACGTTACCAAACAGGTCTATTCCAGATAGGAATAAGTTCCTACTCTAGGTTGGGGGCATACCCAGTCAAGATCTGAGTTTGTTGAGACCTGCAACCAAACACTTGAAACGGAGCTCATTGCCGGCCATAAACCATCACTTCGGCAACCAATAATGACGAAAAACACACCGAGGTGCATAGAAAATGCTTATACATTGAAAAAGGCTTCCTTGGCTCCTTGCCGCGAACGCCGAAGAGAACAACCACCACAGACGGTGACTGACTACACACGGCGCCGTTAACAACCACAAGCCACCACTAACCACTAAAACGCATTGAAAAAAAGCTTCCAACCACTACCAACTGACTACACAGAGCTCTGATACCATGTAGTCGAATATAGAGAGAGAAAATTACAAAATATTATTCATTGATCTTCTGAGCTTATACATACTACATACAAATGACAGTAATACCCTCATATACACTAATTACACTAATTACAACCATACCCTCTAATAGCCCTAAAACATGAATACTAGAACGTCATCATATGAGGGCTGAAGATATGCTCAAAAGCTTCTCAAAAATCAAAAGCCCAAACTTGTTATCCCTCGAGTGTAGACATAGATCCCTTTATATTTATATATATATAGAAAATATCTATATATATATTGCTCAGTTGTCATATTGACTAACCAAAAAACACCCAAAATAGTCAAAACATACGACCCCCTTATGTTTCGGGGGAACCATTACACTGAATCTGTCGATATGACTCAGTGAATGATTGGTAATCCCTAAAGAAAGACTGAAGCATTTTGTCAGTCTGAATCTGATAGTCCTTAAGAACTTGCATCTCTCCCCTCATTTCATCAAGCTGACTCTTGTACTCTTAAGCATCTTTCTTATGTCTTTCAATCTCAACCAAGTACTTTTGCATTTTAAGTAGGTCACGTTGTCGTGTTGACTCAGGGATGACCATCTCTTTGAGACCTCGTGCATATCTAGGTCTATGCCCAAGGACCTCCCTAAAGACAATTGCTGCTACCTCATCACTACGTTGCTCTGGTTCTAGGCCATCCATCCTACCTTGCATCTCCTTTTGCACATTGACAAACCAGTCATTATTAAAAATCTAGGCATGTGCTATGTATGCATCTTTCACATTCAGAAAGAAACATAGATCCCAAGGACTGTAAGTGTACTACTCACATAAGCATCTTCTATAGTGGCTATCACAAACTTATTCTTCTTCTTCGACCAGTGCGTCTCCTTGTGGAAATCAACTAAATTTGTCTTTTCGGTGCACTACATGAAATAGCAATGTGTATATGAATATATTTTCATATTAGAAAACTTTATGAAATACCCATCACTCGAAAAAAATATTTAAACAAAAGAAATTCACTTCACTCGAAAACAATATTTAAACTACCACTAAAAAGCATATTCCTAACATAATAACATACTATGAAATACCCATCTATCGTTGCTGCCTCATGCATTTTCAAATTTGTATCTCCCTCCCTCACCCCACATTCACAAGAAGTATATTTTGAAACATTTTCAAGCAACTTGATTTAATACATGATGAGTCATTATGTTGCCTATTGTTGGGATATGAGTTCAAATTTAGGACAAGTGTATCAATATGAGAAGAAATTATTTGCATCCTTATACCTTTTGCTTAAGGATCCGAACAAATGATTTACGTCCTGATGTGTGATTAATCATCTACTTCTTTCGGTTCTCCCGATTTTGAGCTGAGATTTTCTGCCATGCAAACCCAATGTTAGCTATGATAAACAAACGAATTTCCCACAACAATATTTAAACATATCAAATGAGTAGATATATAGTTTAATTTGAGAAATGGCATATATACCTTAAAGGCATCGCTACCCCACTTGTCACACAACTTAACCCATACGAGGGGGTCGACCAAGCTAGTCCCATTAGCCAACACTTCTTCGTGGCTTCCATATGATAGATATAGCTTGTGCAAGTCATGGTAAAATGTATTGAAGTGCTTACGTAGTTGCTTGCAAACCTAGTAGAGCATGGGTCATAGCTTTATTTTTAGAGGCGATAGCATTTTAGGGCCTTAGAGTCTTGACTGAAGAAGAGACCTTGGAATTTTAATTATGCATTTGAGCCCGAAAGAAAAGCTAGCCCAAAAATCCTAGAGTAAAATTTGGTCCTTAAGGAAAACCCAAGCCCAATTGGATTTTTAGCCCAACATTCAAACCCTAATCACTATTGCCATGTGTCACACATAGAGAGTTATGTACCTAGTCTTGATATTGGGCAAAGGGAGAGAAAGAAGAGTGTTGGGAAGCCAAGGGAAGGCTTGCACACCTAACCCTAGTAGTGTTGCCATGCAAGGATGTTTCTAAAAGAGTAAAAAATGATGAGATTCATAAGAGAGGCCAAAGGCCACTCGACCAACACACATACAACCATTCTTCATGCCACTAGGCAATTGTTTGAAGTCCCAAGGAGATCCTCCAGGGAAGTGGCACCTTGGGTAAGCAAAAGGAGCCTCTTTTCAATGGATTTGCATAGGAAACCCAAGGGACAAGAAGAATTTTTGGTTTTTCCCCCTACCACATGCCCACCCATGTGCTTTTCTCAGATTTTGCCACTTGTCAAGCCAGGTTTACAAGAAGAAGTTTTGGGAAGTGGAAAGTCATCTAGGGAATATGCATGGAAGGGGAAAGATCATCCTAGGAAGAAGCAAGAGGGGCGGCACCTACAAGACACCACAAGCCTAAGCCATGTGGTGTCCATGCAACACCTTATTTTGGAAGAAGAAGAGACTTATGGATGGTTTTACCTAGTTACCCTAAGGTTCATTGCACCTAGACTCATATGAGAGGGCCATTTGAGGCATTCGGCCAAGAGGGGAAGAACCCCACATGCCACCCAAAAGCCTTGGTTATTCCCAAGGCAATCTCATGATGGAAACTCAATAGGCATGGAAGACCAAAAGGGAAGGAAGAAGGGCAAGCCACTTGTCCTTCATGCATTGGGTCTCAAGTAACCAATGGGGTTTGGTGGGAGAGTTTTATATAAAGAAAGAACAACCACTTGCCCAAGGTCTTTTCTTTGCCATTTTCAAACGTCTCATGTTCTCACTCTCTCCATATTCTCTCACACAACCACTCAAGGGATTTCTCACTTTCTCACACTTTCTTTCTAATCAAACAAGGGAAACTACTTTCAAGAGGAGATTTTAGCTCAGTAATGGCCAAGCACCCATGATTTCACACTTGTTCTTGAGGAACCAACTAGGGTTTCCTAGGGTTTGGTCTAAGCCGAATGATGAAGAGTCCAAATCCTTCATGTATTTAGCCAACAACTTATCTCTTTACCCTACTTTGAGTTATGAAGTAGAACACAAGAAAAATGAAATATTTCTTGACTCAAAACCCTAGAAGCCGAATTGCCTATTGGTGTTTAAACTCTAGTGGTAGCCTTAGCAATCACACACACTCAAGCCTCACAAGTTAGGGTTTTTGAAACCCTCATTTTAACTAGTTACACTTCAATTTATAGCTTGCTATTTGTTACTCAACGTGGATTTTTGTAAGGATGCACTCAACTTGCTTTTGGTTAATGCATGTATACATTTGTGCAAATCTTTTATTTGTTTCTATTACTTTGGTTGTCATTCTTGTTTGTTTGCTTGAATACTCTTACATGAACTTGGAATATAATTATTGAATGACTAATGTGAATCAGTTTGTGATGAAAAATGGTAATAAGATCCCTTGCATGTCTTGGTTTTAAGGAAAATGATGTTTCTATTTTAAGACCTTTGATGATTCGGCTTTACCCTACTTTGAGTGATTTTTTGAACTTGATCAAATGCTATGATTTCATGTCTTGTTTTACTATGCTATAATTTCTAAGCATTTTCGATGAAGTTTGGAATATGTTTTGGTAATGATGTTCCATCTTCTTGTGCATATATGTTTTGGCCAAGGATAGTTTACCTAGTTCTATATTTGTGTTTTAATATCTTATGAGTTTGATGTTGTCATGCTATGAATTAAGCACATTATGTTTGGTGATTTCATGCAAGGTATCTCATATGGCATATGTCAAGTATTAGCACGCATGTCTTAAATCTCATGTCACATACATTTGGAAAAAGTGATTTCAAGAGAAAAAAATATTCAGGGACAAAAAGGGTTTTGGAAATGAAATGATGTTTTGAAAAGTTTTATCATGAACCCAAGTGTGGGAATGTCCTAGTGGAACTCTTCTGTCTAGTTTGGAGTGCTTAAGAATTGAGTGGTAACCCCTGGGTCGACAAAGAACTGTCGATGTGCCTCGAATGGATTCTTTTTAAAAAATGCCGAAGCGGGGTAGCACCTAACGCTAGTGGGTGCATAAGGCATGTAACCCAACAAAGTATTGTTGAGTTAATAAGTTATGTTATATTTAAGACGTAGTCATCACGGTGCACAAACCAGTGATGGTGCTGTAAATAGTAGGAACACGCGGTGCATAGGGGTGCCTTGATGTATCCATATGTGTTATAAGAATAGGACAACGAGGCTGCATGATATGATATGGATCACATGATGTGAATAATGCAATATGATATGATATGTTTCGGATCACGTGATTAACTAAGATATGAATGATGACAAAAGTATGTTTTTCAGAAAAAGCTAAGTTTTTGTTACAAGTTTTCAAAAGTGATCAATGCATGAGTCATAGTTTGGTTTCAGTCATGAGTTACATATATGTCCATGCTTGCATTGCATGATATACCTCTTATATGCTTGTGTTAACTGTGGTATATTGTGTGATTACTTACTAAGATTTCTTACAATCTCAATGTTGCAATTTTTCCACTATCATTCTACTCATGGAATGGTAGAAGTTGTTACAGGACTAGAAAGTGATGTCAATGGCCAAGAGGAGGAGGACGACACCTCCTCTAGAGAGGATTATGCCAAAGATGGACATAAGTAGGCCCGAGCCCACTATTTTGGAGAACTTGGAGGCTATAGATCAGAAGATTTCTAAAATCCACCCGTTTATTGAGGAGTTCTGATGCCTCAATAATAGGGATAAGGATCGGGCTTTGGAGAAGTGAATGAAGGATGAACTACTATGAGGGAAAAAAATGCCTAGAGTTGGGAACCTGTTTCCCATAAGAGGATTTTTTTGAACTTGATATATTTTGAGAAGTAATTTGGTCCCGTGTTTTGGGAAGCACAAAATCATATTATGTTTCGATAACTCTCTTTTGATTGACTAGGACAATGATGTGACAAAGTTGGGAAAAGTTTTTTTTTAGTTTGTACCATGTACTATGCAATTGCCTACGACATTGCTTAGATTTCTTTACCTTTTTTCTATTTTTCACTATACGTTTATTGCATACTGCTAGAATATCTAAGAGTATTGCATATTATTTGTCATGTACAAGGGGTGTTTAGCCTTGTGTTACATGTTCCGACGTCTCAGTCACCGCCAAATCTCAAGTAGGGGCTGGGGGCACCACAGAGAATGGTATTAGAGCAATTATGTCTCTGGGTAAGCCCACACTTTGTCTTAGGGATACATGGTACTTATAACTAGGTCTGAGATCTGTAGTTATAAGCTATGATCCTATAAGTGATAGGCCTAAGTCTCAGAAGGATGGAGTAGAATGCAAAGGTGACCTTTGGAACGTCGAGTAATGAAGGGATAAGCTATCGAAAGAAGACTAATCTACATTGGTTTTATGTGTTTCAGGCAAAAGAATGAGCTATGGTGCAAAACTGTCATGAGAATACTACTCCACGAAGACAACAGGAAGTTGAGAACCCACCTATGGAAGGAGGACAAGCGATAGCAGAAGCGATCCACCAAATGACTTAAGTGGTGCAGACTCAGATGGAACAAGGATAGTAGACTAGACAAGAACCACCCAGAGGAGAACAAGGATGTTCTTATGAGAAGTTTTTGGTGTATAAATACTCAAATTTCATGGGAACAGAAGGACTTGGAAAGGACTTTTGACATCAGTGGATGCACGGCAGAGCAGAGAATCCAATATGCGAGACATATGCTTCAGGGAGAAGCTGGAATATGGTGGGATACTAAAAGATAACTGTTAGCTTGCGAATTGGGAAATTTGACTGCATTTACTTGGGATCGATTGAAGATGGAGTTCAATAATCGTTTCTTCCCAGAAACAGCAAAGCAACAAAAAGCTTTAGAGTTTGCAAGCTTGACCCAAGGAAATATGACGGTCAATCAATATGCAGCTCGTTTTATGGAAATGGGGAGGTTCTCACCTCACCTGATTAGCATGGAGTAGATGCAGGCTAGGAAATTTCAGGATGGTTTGCAACCCCATATTCGAAATCAAGTGGCCGGCTTACGGATAGAAAATTTTCAAGAAATGGTCAATGTGGCGTCGATAGCAGAAGTAGAGTGATGTGCTTAATTTTTATATAAGTTTTGTCATACTTTTATTCTTAATGTTATGCTAGTTTGTGTTTAATTTTCTTATTTATTAGAGTTTTTATTTATTTTGTTTATTTTTATTTAGAAATAAATAAATTGAAGGAGTCATCAAGTAAATAGGAAACATTCAGTTCTCGAAATTCCTAAAGTACCCATCGGTAATTGGAGGATAACTTTTTCTAGAAAACTCCAATAAGGGTAATTTTGGTGTCTACAGAAATTCAAGAGAAAATCCTAGAACTTTTGTGTTAAATCGTTGGCCAAAAATGAATATCTAGAAGGCAGAAAGGGTGCATCAATTCAAAAGTTGCAAAATTGTCGAATTCCTGAAATACCTTTTAGTATTTAGAGCATAACTTCTTGTAGAAAACTCCAATAAGGGCAATCTCGGTATCTACGGAAAAATCTGAGATAAAAACCTCAACTTTCATGTTTAAGGGAGGGCCGAAAACAAACATCTTCAGGGTTGAAACGATGCTTCAAGCAGGAGGTCGAAAATTTGCAAAATTGGAGTTCATCAATGATAGAGATTCTTGATCTACATAGACTTTCCTTCTTAACTCTTTAATATTCTCTTTGTATAATGACTCACTCAAAAATGAGTAGCACTAAAACTATCCCAAGTGCACGAGAATGTCGTGTAATAATTAGGAATAAATTCCTAGATCGTCTCCTCAGGGAAAGTTACTTAAAAATCAAACTCATTGAAACAAAGGTGAAAAACTTCACAAAGAGAAAATAAAATGATGGTATGTGCAATGGATGGAAAAGGGTACTAGTCATGGACTAGATTCATGTTTTTAGATTTTGATTGTCGGATTGGAATGTAAAGGACTAATAGATTAAACTTAGAAATTAATAAAACTAAATTAGGAATTAAACTAAATTAGAAAGTAATTGATAAAACATGAACTGAAAATTCAAAATGCCCAAAACCAAGATTCTAGAATTCATCTTTGTATTTAAATCACAAATTCTCAAAATAACACATAACAATTGTAATCACTATTAAATGAAAGCTTAAAGAAGTGAGAAAAATAAATAACATGAAATAAGTAAACAGCAAATAAATTACCCAAACTTCTAAGCCAAAAAAAAATCTCAAAAATATTCCATAAACTTTAAACTGAAATTAAATAAAAATAGAGAACGAAAAGTCTAGACGAAAACTCCCCTTCACCATTCAATTGAAATCCAAAGCAAAAAGAACCAACTTCTCACGTATCACTCTTGAATTTTAATCTCCAAACCTTTAATGAAAACTTTAGGACAACTCCTCTACTCCCTACGTATCATGTTTCAGAAAAATTCAAAAACAAAATCTCTCAACCGAACCTTTCTTGCAATAAATTAAGGTAACACACTTAATGAGAACTTCTAGAACAATTCTTTTGTTGCATGGAACCAACTAGCATACTTAATTAAAACTTCTAAAACAATTCTTTTGTTGCATGAAACCAACTAGCACACTTAATTAAAACTTCTAAAATAATTCTTTTGTTGCATAAAACCAACTAGCACACTTGCAAGAAATTAAGGTATTACACTTAATGAAATAAAATTCTAGAACAATTCTTAGCACACTTAATATAAACTCTAAAACAACAAAGCATTGAAGCCAAAAGGAAAAAAAAAAAAACTGCCGAACAAACAAAATGTTTAAGCAAAAAAAACTGCCGAACACAACTGAATATTTTCAGCCCCCTTTCCCTTCTTCCTTCTCTTTGTTCTCTAAGGTCTTTTTATAGCCATGTCTCAACCATCCAGCTGTCTTCCTTCTCTTTGTCCAATTCGATGGAAAGGTAGCAGCCTTTAATGACTTCCATGTCAAATTCGGTGGAGAGGCAGCTGCCTACTTCTTCAATGTATAATTTCGGTGGACAGCAGCCTTCAATGACTTTCAGCTCATTCATTCCCTTTTTTTTATTCAAACACATGCACATCACAATCTCCCTCTTCTCTCCAACTCATCCACGTTTTTAGCTAGCTCAAAATCAGCCTCTTCTCTTCTTGCTTTCACTTCTTTTCACATTTTTTATTCAATCAGGCACCGGCTCCTTTTCATTTCTTCCATGGGATCACGTTTCAGCTCCTTCTTCCAGCTTGCCAAGTTGTTGCCATGTGAATGGATTAAATTCACATGATATGCAACCACTTGGAAGACAAAAGATGTATTTTTTCGTGGGTTGGAAAGGAGTTGGTGGATTTATTTGAGTGTGAAAAAGGGATCTGTGAGGTTTGAGGGGCATCTAGGGTTATGAGAATAAGTGTGAGGTGGCATGAGTATTCGGTGGGGTGAGCTTAAGGCTTCACATGGGTAGTGGGAAGGTAGGGTTTTCTGAATGATGAGGGGTGACTTGATTAGTGGAAAGGCAAATTGGTTGGTTACCACTCATAGGTGTCGGCTAGAGTTGGATGGTGAAGGGATCTGTGTGTGAGAGAGTAGGGTGATTAGGATTTCCTTATTTGAGAGGGACAGCTTTTGCTAAAGTTAAAGGAAGGTTTCTAGGGGTCTCTTTTAGGTAAGTGGACTAGAGTTTTGTGGAAAAGGGAGCTTTGTTGGCCGGCAAGTGGGGCTTGGGTTTAATGATGTGTAGGTGAGTGGAGGTAAGCTAAAAGGGACCATGTGAGTGATGGGTAGGTGCCGAATTGTTAAAGAAAAAGGTAAGATGAGCAGGGCTGGTTCTTGGTGAGGGGTTGCCGAGTGGATGGGAATAAAGAAATGGAAAAGCTTGCTTTTTGGCCTTTTGGAAAAACATTTGTGTAGTGGTGTTATGTTTCCCGAAATTAGGAGTGGAAAGCTTGCTTTTTTGGCCTTTTGGAAAAGCAATTTGTCTAGGCATCCTTTTGAGGTGGCAGTTTAGGGTCATCCTAGGTTGATGGGCAATGGGATGGATGGTTAGGATTTATGGATGAAGGGATCCATTGGTGAGATGGTAGCTAGCCGAAATGACTAAGGGCAAATTAGCTAATGGAAAGGCAAATGACCACTTTTTAGGTGGTGGCTAGGTTTGAGGGAAATGAGGGATGGGTTGGACGGCAAGTGGGGGCTAGGCTTTGGAATTTTGGTGGCTTGTTGGAGGGCAATGGTGGGTCACGGTTTAAATGAGCATGATGTGGGGTGATTGGTGTGGCCGTGTATGAAGTTAGATGGAGTTGGGAGTGTTTGAATGGTGGGAAAACTCAAGACAAAGTATGAACAAGGCATGAATATAATGAACCATGGTATGCACGAAAAATGGAGATGGAGATTAAAAAAAAAAACACTCAACAACAAAATAACACAATTGAAAGATTAGCTTGAGCAACTTCCATTCACGGATGGCAAGAAGTGCTTCTATCTTTTGAGGTTCATGGATTGAACCCAAAGATGGAAAGATAGCTCAAGAAACTTCATGAACATGAAGAACGAGAAGAACAATGGTACAAATGCAAATAATAATGGAAAGCAAGAAAAATTATGGACTAGAATGCACAGTAATCAATAGTTGGTAGAATTCAAGCAGAAATTCATGCTTTTAATCAATTAAAATCACAACTTTGATTTATTCATTTTTCCATATAAAACCAATGATAAAGTAATGAAAGAATTAAGATATATTGGTTCTAAAAGTATAAAAAATGCAATAATTAAGCTCAATCATATAATTCTTATTATGAATTCCAAAATTATTATGGTTTGTTTTGATTAGATTATGAACTAATTTCTATTGTTAAGGCTATGATGTAGCCTCTCCATGACAATCCTAAATCTTATTTCATTGTGATCATAATTTTATCATTCCTTTTGAGTATACATCATTGAGTTTAATGCCTTCAATTATTTGGCTAATAGTTGAATGATTTGTTGTGCATGTTAATTTGAGAGATTATGCATGTAGTTTAGCTTTGTATAATGTATGCCATAAATTGAACGAAAGATAGGAATGTGCCAACGTAATTTGTGTGGCTTTTATGTGAAATATTATTAATCTTAATATGCTCAAATGATTTTAAATTTGCATAGACATATCGCAGGTTATCGTAGTTTGGGTAATTCTAATTCTACTCGAGAGAGGGTCTTAAATAAGTTAGAACATTTTGCCGTCAAATAAGATGATAATTGATTAATTGTATGATTAGTATTTCGGATTGGATTGGCTAGGTGAGTCGGATGCCTTGGTATTTTCTTCTTGGGTGAAATCTTCTTCTCTTCAAGTGTTTGGTCAATTCTTCAGTTGTTGATTTAATTTAATTTGTTGCTGTTTTTCTAATTCAAAATCCACAACTTTTCTTGATTTTCAAACAACTTAGAATTAGAACAACTTCAATAGTTAATAGGTAAATAGTCGTCGTGGGTTCGACATCTTTCTTATCATTATATTACTTGGTATGATTTTGTACACATGCAAAATTTCACAACACAGAGCAACAAAGATTAACTGCACAAGCTCAAGCAAATAGAAAGAGTGGATTTCCTTACTCACCAGGAGGTAGTGCAGGATAGCGAAAGGCCCCTATAACCCCAAATAAAGGAAAGGTTGTAGCAGCTGGGAGAGTAGCACCTGTCACTCCACCACCATGTCGACGATGTGGGAAGAGGCATAGTGGAGAATGTCATTTAGCCTCAGGAGCATGTTTTAGATATGGCCAGACTAGTCATATGATTCGGGATTGTTTGCAAAATACGCTTGGAGGGGCATCAACGCCAAGCGGTAAACCAAAGATCCCTGTGAAAGCTAAGGTCTATGCCATTATGCCAAGAGAGGTAGATTTGGCAGCCGACGAGATGGCAGAGGAGGGAGTGATTACTGGCAACCTTTCTAACCTTGCTTTAGTGATCGGTGCAAAACTGCAAGTGCACAGTATCATAGTTTTATAGTAAAGTGATAAGAAAAGTATCGTTCTCAGGGATTAGTAACTTATTTTTGACAAATACCGAAATTATACTAATCTTGATTTTATCTAGAGAAGTCACTTAGATTTTTGTAATTGTAATTTAAAATAAAATCAATTCAAAGAAAAATATGCAAAGGAAAATAAAAATGATGTTCGAAGATCAAATTAATGGAAAATAAAACTTCTAGTAAATCGATTTCACCTAATTCCTCACTATGCTTTACTCATCTAACTAATTGAATTTAATTCTTTTTGTTTATTAGCAAATATCTAGTTCATCCAAAAGCCTCTTTCGATAGTCAATTAGAAATTATTATTGTTCATCATTTTACATAAGAGTATGCAAATTAATAAAACAAGAAAGCAATAAGACCAATGATTTAATTACTACATAGGTTCATACAAGTTTTTCAATCTCTATATTTACCTATGCTGAAATATTCAAGATCTATCCTATAATTCTCTCTTTCTATAGAAAATCACAAGATTAAAATCATCTAATTAATGGCCAGTTAATTAGAAGCAATAAACTCAGAATAAATCAGATAAACAAAGAAAGAATTACTTTAAATTAGCATAGAAAATCAAGCATAGTTCGGAACTAGATTATATCGTTTTCCTAGAATAAATAAAATTTAGTTCATGCTAAAAATTAAATTCAACATAAACGAATTCACCATAATTTTTCTGAGAATAATAGAAGGAAAATAAACACTAAAAAAATACTCCTCGTAGTCGCAGCTTTCAGTCCCAGCGTCCTTGTAGTCGCTGCTCGTCTTCAAGAAAACACCAGAAAAATATTCACTACCGTCCGTGTGTTGCGTCTCAGCTTCTACACGAAAAAAAAAAATATGTTTTCTCTCTCTTGTAAAGACCAAGTCAAACCCCCAAAAGAAACCCCAAGGAAATTATAGCTTTTTCTCTTTTTCTTTCTTTTCGTGTGGTCCCCATACGTGTATCTTCATTCCCAAATCCAAGTAAACGTGTTGACCACTTCTTCTCCATTGTGTGCATGTTGTTCGTCCAAGAGAGCCGTATCCCATGCTTGCCAACTTCTAAAACCAATTCAAATCACTTACTTTGTGTTTATCTGTTCAACAGCCCAAGAAGAAAAAATCTCAGCCATTCGCATTATACGTCTATTTTTTTTTTCTCTTTTATTCAGCAGCTCCTATATTCAAATAACATTTTCATTTAAATGAGAGAGTTTCTAGATGATAAGCTTGTAAAATTTAGATCTTTATTTTTTTTCAAATCTGAAATAAATTTAAATGATAACTAAAATTAACAAAAATAAATAAAATTAGAATAAATTTTAGAGTTAAGAGGTGGTAAAATATAATAAATTATGCAAGTCATCATTTAGCTCGATTGTAACTTGTGTTTGAGAGCTGCTGAGTAATCTTAGTTACCTTATTAGGTAAGATTAGATTGAATCAATGTTTGATGTGTGCTCTATTTGATTCTGGAGCATCAAGATCCTTTATCTCTAATAATTGGGTACGATGATGTGAGCTCAAGGCTGAGCCAATGTCTAGAAAAGTGTTAGTGGCTATTCCAGACAAGAAGATTATTGGGTGCATGAGTATAGTTAGGAATTGCCTGTTGGAGATGACAAATTTGGTTTTGACCGCGGATTTGATTGCCTTCCATTTAATGGAATTTGATTTAATCCTAGGCATGGACTGGTTATCGAGACACTATGCCAATCGAAGGCAGGAAGTAGTGTTCGAGTTACTTGACAAGGAAAGGCTCTGTTATATAGGGGAGATGCTCAATTGAATCCATCCATGATGACCATTGGACATGTCAAGAAGAGCTTGATGAGGGGAGATACCGCTTATCTCATAATGATCATTAACATGGCAGAGGAACCTAAGGTAGTCGAAGGGATTCTTCTGATTGAGGATTCTCCAAAGGTTTTTGCCAATGAATTGTTTGGATTACCCCCAAATTGAGAGACAAAATTTGTAATAAAGGTAACCAGCCACAGCCCCAGTGTATAAGGCACCATACCGAGTGGCCCCAGTAGAATTGAAGAAGCTCTTGGAAAAGGGTTTATCCAACCTAGCTCATCGCCATGGGTAGCACTTGTTTTGTTCGTTAAGAATATGGATGGAACTCTGAGGATGTGTATCGATTATAGAGATTTGAACAAGGAGATTATCAAGAATAAGTACCCGTTACCAAGAATAGACAATCTGTTACATCAATTGCAAGGAGCTCTAGTTTTCTCTAAGATTGATCTATGATCAGGATATCACCAGCTCATAATCAAAGATCAGGACGTGTCTAAGAGAGCTTTCTGAACTTGCTATGGACATTTTGAGTACCTAGTTATGGCTTTTGGGCTAACTCATGCTCCAGTAGTGTTTATCGACTTGATGAATCAGATTTTCCGACAGTATCTAGGCAGTTTTGTGGTAGTGTTCATAGATGAGATAATGATTTACTCATGAAATGATAAAGAGCATAAGAAACATTTGTGAATAGTGTTGGCGACTTTGCAAGAACATCAACTCTATGCCAAGCTTAGTAAGTGTGAGTTTTGGCTTCAAGAAGTGAGATTTTTGGGACATGTTATCTCTAGTGTGAGAGTAACAGTGGACTTTGCTAAGATAGAAGCAATAACAAAATAGCAAAGGCTGACGAACGCTCATGAGATATGTAGTTCTCTCGAATTGGAAGGAGATTATAGAAGGTTTGTGGAAGGTTTTTCCAAACTTTCTAGTCCTCTGACAATGCTCACCAGGAAGAATGCTAAGTATGTCTAGATTAATGAATGTGAAAAGAGTTTCTAGGAGTTGAAGAATTGATTAACTTCAGCACTCGTGTTAGCATTACCTGAACCTCATAAACCATATGTAGTTTATAGGTTTAGGATGTGTTCTAATGCAAGAGGGAAGAGTCATCACTTATGCTTCCCGGAAACTTAAGGATCATGAACAGAACTACCCTACCCATGATTTAGAATTAGCGGTTGTAGTTTTTGCTTTGAAGATTTGGAGGTACTACTTGTATAGTGAACAATGTGAGGTGTACATGGACCACAAAATCCTCAAGTATTTGTTTAATCAGAAAAATCTAAACATGAGGCAGAGAAGATGGGTTGAGACCATTAATGATTACCATTACGAGATTAAGTATCACTCTGGTAAGGCTAACATTGTGGTAGATGCACTTAGTCGCAAAGCACATACTGATATGATATCTCTTTTGGCTGCCATGAGAAATTTGTTGATTGGAGACCCTTATCCAGTTTCTACCTGGGCATTGATGCAAGAGATTGTAACGGTAACTGAGGAAGAAATTATGGATGGACAGCACAAGGATGACAAGTTAGAAAGGCTGAGATAGAAAATTTTGAAGTCGGAAGGACCTCAACATTTTTTGATTAGGGAAGATGGGATACTACTTTATAAGGAGAGAAAAGTGATTCCCAATACCATGGAATTAAAGGAGAATATTTTGAAGCACATTGCACTCCTTATGCAACTCACCCTGGCAGTACCAAGATGTACCGGGATTTGAAAGGTTACTATTGGTGGAAGGTCGTAAGAAAGACATGGCAGAATTTGTGGCAAAATGTTCTGTCTGTCAAATAGTGACAGCTGAGCACCAAAGACCAGAAAGAGAATGGAAATGGGAAAATGTATCAATGGATTTTGTAATTAGATTGCCAAGAACCTTATCGAGTAAGAATTCAATATGGGTCATGGTAGACAGATTAACTAAGACTGCGCATTTTCTACCTATTGCCAATACTGATTCTATGGATAAGCTTTCTCGAATCTATGTTAAAGAAATAGTTCGGTTGCATGGAGTTCCAAGAACTATAGTGTCAAACCGAGATACCCATTTCACTTCATCGTTTTGGCAAAGTTTGCAGAAGATGATGGGCAACTAGTTAAAATTCAGTAGTGCGTATCATCCCTAGACAAACGGACAAACTGAGGTACGATTTAGACATTGGAAGATATGTTGCGAGCATGTGTTTTGGAGCTCGGTGGTGATTGGGAAAGTCACTTACCGTTAGTAGAGTTTGCTGATAATAATAGCTTCCAAGCCACAATACGAATGGCCCCATACGAAGCCTTGTATGGAAGAAAGTGTAGATCCTTTTTGTATTGGAATGAAGTGGGAGAAGGGAAAGTGATTGGACCAAAATATTTGCATGAGACTTAGAAGCAAGTGGCTCTAATCCAAGAAAGAATGAAAGCAACACAGAATCAACAAAAGAGTTATGCCGACAATAGGCAAAGAAATCTGGAGTTTTTTGTAAGAGATTGGGTATATATTAAAGTATCACTGATGAAGGAAGTTATACGTTTCGGCAAGAAAGGGAAATTGAGCCCCCCGATACGTAGGACCCTTTGAGATTGTGGAAAGAGTAGGTCTAGTAGCTTATCAGTTGGATTTGCTGGCAGCAATGCAAGGAATTCATGTTGTGTTTCATGTTTCAACTTTGAAGAAGAGCTTTGGAGACAAGCAACCAGTGATAATGGATACTAGCAGTTTTCAATTGCAACCTAATTCTTCTTACGAGGAATAGGAGGATTCAAGAGCTAAGAAATCGGAAGATAGCACTAGTGAAAGTTCTTTGGAATAACCTAGACTTTCAGGAAGCAAATTGGGAGCAGGAGGATTCTATCCGAAATAGATACCCTCATTTGTTTGTATCCTAGAATCTATAAAATTTTGATGAATGTACGAATTGTTTGATTATGATGTATGTGACTGTCTTCTAGATCGAATCTTCTCTATTTGATGATTGTAGTCTAAGCACAGTAACCCTGTATGCACCTACCAAACCTTTGAAACAGGGAATGGCACGACCTAGGAAGCCCCTATGAATGTCAGTGTCTTCAATGGCACAGTTAAAAGAGCAAAGGGAATGACGTCATAGAGAACGCCTCAGGAGAAGAAAGCAGATAATGGCAACTCAGTTAAGATAGATGGAGAAATTTGAGCACCATCGTACTCACGTGATAGACGCAGTTTCTCATGGTAACCTTGATAATCGACAAGTGTTACTGCCTGAGGAGTAGCAACCTCGATTTAGCTGGAAAGAAGCATAAACGGTGAATATGTGATATTTTAATCTAGAAGTCGAATCATGTCGTGAGTGGAAGAACGCAAGATTAGGTTTACGCCCTGTGAAACCTCAGATACATCTGCAGATTTCATTTGTTTCCATGAAGAAGGCCAACCTATCAAGGACATGGAGCTTCAGATAGAGCACAGACTAAATGAGATGGGGGTGAATATGTATTTTGACTACGACCTAGATGCGGTGTTCTATTTTTCCCAAGATTCAGTAACAGAAGAATCGGATCAAGTACCACGCTCATCCTCATCTTCGAAAAAGTCCACAGTGCCATGTGTCACACATGCAGAGCCATGTTCCTAGTCTTGATATTGGGCAAAAGGGGAGAAAGAAGAGTGTTGGGAAGCCAAGGGAAGGCCTGCACGCCTAACCCTAGTAGTGTTGCCATTTGTCACTCATGTAAGGATGTTTCTAGAAGAGTAAAGTGATGAGATGCATAGGAGAGGCCAAAGGCCACTCGGCCAACACATATACACCCATTCTTCATGCCACTTGGCAATTGTTTGAAGTCCCAAGGAGATCCTCTAGGGAAGTGGCACCCAAGGTAAGAAAAATGAGCCTCTTTCCAATGGATTTGCATAGGGAAACCCAAGGGACGAGAAGGATTTTCGGTTTTTTCTCCTACCACACGCCCACCCATGTGCTTTTCTCAGATTTTGCTTCTTGTCAACTTAGGATTAGAATAATAAGCTTTGGGAAGTAGAAGTCACCTAGGGAATATGCATGGAGGAGGAAATTTCATCTTGGGGAGAAGAGAGAGAAGAGCGGCACCTACAAGACACCACACGCCTAAGCCATGTGGCATCCATGCAACACCTTGTTTTGGACGAAGAAGAGACTTATGGATGGTTTTACCTTGTTGCCCTAAGGTTTATTGCACCTAGACTCATATGAGAGGGGCATTTGAGGCATTCGGCCAAGAGGGAAAGAACCCCACACGACACCCACAAGCCTTGGTCATTCCCAAGGAAATCTCATGATGGAAACTCAAGAGGCATGGACAGTCAAAAAGGAAGAAAGAAGGGCAAGCCACTTGTCCTTCATGCATTGCGTCTCAAGTAACCAATAGGGTATTGTGAGAGCGTTCTATAAAAAGGGAGAAGAGCCACACGCCCAAGGGCTTTTCTTTGCCATTTTTGGACCTCTCATGTTCTCACTCTCTCCATATTCTCTCACACAACCACTCAAGGGATTTCTCACTTTCTCACTCTTTTCTTCCAACCAAATAAGGGAAACTACTTTCAATAGGAGATTTTGGCTTTAGCAAGGAGGAGGCATGGTGAGACTTTACTTTCTTGATCCACACATGACACACTTTTAACTCATGAAGAGATGAGAATCTCTAATGGGTTCAGTAATGGCCAAGCACTCATGATTTCACACTTATTCTTGAGGAACCAACTAGGGTTTCCTAGGGTTTGGTTTAAGCCAAATGATCAGGAGTCCAAATCCTTCATGTATTTGGCCAACTACTTATCTTTTTGCCCTACTTTGAGTTATAAAGAAGAACACAAGAAAAAGGAAAGATTTCTTGACTCAAAACCTTAGAAGCCTAATGGCCTATTGGTGTTTAAACTCTAGTGGTAGCCTTAGCAATCACACACACTCAAGCCTCACGGATTAGGGTTTTTGGAACCCTCATTCTAACTAGTTACACTTTGATTTACAACTTTTTATTTGTTACGCAACGTGGATTTTTGTAAGTATACACTCAACTTACTTGGTTAATGCATGTATATATTTGTGTAAATCTTTTGTTTGTTTCTATTACTTTGGTTGCCATTCTTGTTTGTTTGCTTGAATACTCTTACATTAACTTGGAATATGATTAGTGAATGACTAATGTGAATCAGTTTGTTATAAAAAAAAAATGGTAATAAGATCCCTTGCATGTCTCGGTTTTAAGGAAAATGATGTTGCTATTTTAAGACCTTTGATGATTCGACTTAACCCTACTTTGAGTGATTCAAATCTTTATCAAATGCTATAATTTCATGTCTTGTTTTACTATGCTATGATTTCTAAGCATTTTCGATGAAGTTTGGAGTATGTTTAAAGTGATGATTTTCCAAGTTCTTGTGCATATATGTTTCGGCCAAAGATAGTTTATCTAGTTCCATATTTGTGTTTTAATATCTTATGAGTTCTATGTTATCATGCTATGAATTAAACACGTTATGTTTGGTGATTCCATATAAGGTATCTCATATGGCATATGTCAAGTATTAGCACGCATGTCTTAAGTCTCATGTCACATGCATTTGGGAAAAGTAATTTCAAGAGAATAACATTTTCAGGGACAAAAAGGGTTTTGGAAATGAAATGATGTTTTGAAAAGTTTTATCATGACCCCAAGTGTTAGGGTGGGAGAATGTCCTAGTGGAACTCCTATGTCCACTCTAGAGTGGTTAAGTATGGAGTTGTAACTCTTGGGTCGACAAAAAACTGTCGATGTGTTATATGTATGCTATCATATGTGCCATATCAAGTCATTACATATTCATATATTACATAGAATTTATTCTGTCACGAATTATTCATATGTTATGTGAGATATTCTATCACGTATTGCTATACATTGCAAGTATGTCATGTTAAATATGTCACATGTTACATGTATGTCATGTCATATAATATTCAGTGTTGCAAGTATGTCATGTTAAGTATGTTGTCTGTCATATGTTATGTCATGTTATGAAATGTTATCTATTACATGTTATGTCATGTTACGAATTGTTTCTATATCAAGTAAGTCATGCTTCTCAAGTTACGTTCAAATTAATTATTTCTAGGATACTCTTGATGTAATCACTATGATTGTCTTAGTATCTCTATTTGTAATTCACGTGAGGTACTTCTAGCAAAATCAGTTTGATCATCAGAATTCAGTTAAGTTTCAGTTATAAGTTAATTTGTACTATGGTCAATGATGATACGTGCTGTCTGAGATTGCGGTCAAGGCGCTTTGCCAAATACTAAGGTGAAAAAGTATAATCTGTCATATTATAGATGGATGAATCGGTTAAGTTATATTACGATCAAGGATAATACGTGCTGCCTAATACTGCATTCAAGGTTATGCACTGACGAGTACTACGGTAAAAGAGTATAATCTGCCATGGATGGGACAATTGGGTACATGACTATACTTTTGAATGTGGTCCAATTTTTTTTTTTAAAAAAAGAGTACAAGATTTGCACACGGATTTAAGATGATGAATATTATTATTTTTAAATTTTGTTTGATTACGTAATTTAGATGATATGAGATATTTTAAATAATAGTAAAATTTTTGAGTTAAGATTAGATGAAATAATTTGTAAAAAAAATGTGTGTTTAGATAGTCAAATGAGATGAAATAGTTTTTAATTTTTAAAATTTGAAAAATGTGAGTCTCACTATTTAATAGGGTAGCTGAATTGTCTACTATTCACAGTGTTCATGTCAGATTTCACTATTCACAAACTGTTCATACACTATTTACACAATGTTCATGTCAGATTTTTACTATTTATGCACTGTTTACGTATTATTTTTACTAGTTATTAATGTTTATTTAAGTGGATATTTTTAAAATTTGGAGATAAAATATAATATGTTTAGCTAGAAAAAACTACTATAAAACATCTCATTTGTACCGTATATCCAAATCGGACATTATTTGAAAAAAGTTAAAGTTGACGTGAATTGTGGTTATATTTTATTATTTAATTTATATTTGTAACTCTCTCTTTATGTATGAACCAGATTCTCCCTTAATTAATTAGTTTAATATATGGAATATTTAATTAAATTAGATGGGATATAGAGTTGAGCTTGAATTCAGAATTTCTACTCTAATGTAGTGTGAAATTATTGTTCATGTCAGATTTCATTATTTACATATTGTTTATTTAAGTGAATATTTTTAAAATTTATAGATAAAATATAATGTGTTTGAATAGAAAAAAAAAAAAAAACTACTATAAAACATTTCATCTATACCATATATCCAAATCGAGCCTTATTTGAAAAAAGTTTAAATTGACATGAATTGTGGTTATATTTTATTATTTGATTTATATTTTTAGCACTTTCTTCATCTGTGAATCAAATTCTTTTAATAAATTAGTCTAATTCATCTGTGAAATATTTAATTAAATTAGATGAAATATAAAGTTAAGCCTGAATTCAAAATTTCTATTCTAATATAATATGAAATTATTATTCATTTCAAAATTTTAAGATTATAAATAAAAGTATATTTTATTATTTATTTTTGTAGGTAGGTGAATGATCCGTCAAATAGTAACTTCAACTTTAATCTAAGATGGATTAATGCTACACGTACTCTTGGTTGAACTGTGGAGATGGGATCGATCGAGTTTTTCCTCAATCTGTTCAGTTCAGCCATTAATGACACGTTTTAAATAAAATAAAAAGAACTCAAGATACTGTTTTTTATAAGGCGTGTCTTGAACTCACTGATCGATCATAATAATCAATTCAGAATTAGCTGTGAAGTCCAATCAATTCTCTGACTTTCACGTACAACGTCCTTGATAACTTACAATTTTTTGTTTTGAGAACGAAAGCGAATTAGTTCAAACAAAATACTTTGAGCGACAACTATTTTAATTGAATCATGACAGAGCGTCTCAATGGACTAGTTAAAATTAAAAGATATTTTTGAAAATATATATTGATATTCATCCTAAATTCGATACAATATTATTTGTTAACGTAAATAGTACGTAAGTACTTGAAGTGCTATATTTTAAGTGATTTTCCATTTAATTGATTGAAATAAAGAATATTTGGCTGCATGGTATCAATCCATTTTCTATTTAATTTGGAACGAACAACGATCCACTAACACTGACTTTACTTTTAACTCATTAGATTCAGTACGTGGTCGGTTCATTTATTAATTGGATATATTAATATCTCAAATGCAGCTCTTTAATAATGCTCAGTACTGCGAGGATCATGGTGATCTTCTCCTTGAACGTACTCAAGTTAAGGTTATTTTAAGATTGAGTTTCGATGTTGATATGAGTTGAATTGAATTGAATTTTTTATAAATAATAGTAAATTGAGTTAGTAAAATAATTTATGTGAGGTTTATTTAAGATGAATTTGAATGTTAAGATGAATTTAATATTATTTATGAAAAGTTAAAAAAATTATGAATTCTACGTTATTGAGTTAAAAAAAATTATAAGTCTCACGTATAAAGAAGTTTCGAGTTGAGATGAGTTTAAAAATTTGAGAATTGAGTATTTGGATGATAGACTCAATTTAAAATTAAATTAAATTAAGTTAATCTCAACTAAGTCTAATAACCAAACGGATCTAAGTTCGTTACACATTTATGATATCAGTGCTCATTAATTCGAGCTCAAGCATTTATATTCACTATGAATAAATGAGCCATTGTAACGAGTTATTTACTATAAGAATAGGCTCATTTTAATAAAAAATAACTAAAAGCAAATTAATAGTTTTATTGTAGTAATTTTCTATCTCGATCGATCATTTTTTTTTTTTTTTGTCAAATCAAGCATGGTAATTAAGTGTGCAAGCAATATTTTCTAGGAGAGGTCCGCTTTGCAACGGTTGGGTTGATAAATGCCCAAAAGTAGCCCTCCATTCAGTGGTTACATGTAAGAAAAAACACAATAGGATAAATAGGTTTTACCACACAGAAACGATTCGAAGTACCCACATGGATTGAGACTTTTAGGGTCTTTCAACTTTTAGGGAAAACTCTCTTCTCGTCCAGTTCTTCGTCCATTTCTCAACCTTTTGCTGAACACTCCTCCATTCTCTATCCAAATGGCTTTCATTAACTTTAACCCCTTTGATAATTGGTTCAAGAGTCTTATGCAAAAGGCAATAGATGGAGGAAAAGTCATTTTCAGAGAGAAAAAAAAACCCAAATGCAATCTAATTAGGGGTGTCAAATCGTGTTAACGGTTCGTGTTCGTGTCGTGTCAAATCGTGTTAACGGGTCATATAGGTCAACCCTAACCCGACCCGTTAAGCTTATTGTGTCAAAATCTCAAACCCTAACACAACCCATTAACATAACGGGTCGTATCGTGTCAACCCGTTTTGACCCATTAATAAATATTACGAAATATGTTTTTTTTATAAGTAAACAAATAAATTAAGAAAATATTACGAAATAGGTTAATACGACACAATATAACTCATTTTAAACTATTTATGTAAATGGGTTGAATAGGCCTGAAATTAACCTTTTTAACCTGATTAAATTTAGCATAATTTTATATAAATATTAAAATTACAATATCTATAAAAATTATAAAACTAATTATAAGTCAAAAACTACAATCCAAATAATAAAAATATCGAAATTAAAATTCTAACAATTTTATTTTTAGATATAAGGGTATAATTGTAACTTTAACTTTCTTAACGTGTCATAACGGGTCAAAACGGGTTAACCCGTTATCAATCCGTTAAGCAATCGTGTCTTAACGGGTCAACCCATTTTGACCCGAACCCATTAAGGCTAAACCCTAACCCGCTATTGTCGTGTCGTGTTCGTGTTGGGTTAACAGGTCGTGTGACATATTGCCACCCCTAAATCCAATAGTCTTAGAGAGAGAGAGAGAGAGAGACAGAAGAGTTGAGAAAGAAAGACAATAAAGCCATGGAAATGACCATCACCGGAGAATTATCAACTCTGATTCAAAATATAGAAGCCCAAAATCAGAATTATTTCCCAAAAGAGAAATTCAGAATTGGACACGCTGAATACAAAGAACCAAAGAAGTCAATGCTTCATTGAAGGCATTCAAATCCATTTCGACCGTATAAAAGCCCCTCAAGAACCAACATCAAATTTCCTAAGCTGAGCTTGGGAAAATTTTCCTAACCAACATCAGAGTCCAAGTTAGCCGCCCAAACCTCCAAGATCACAATTAGTCTCAAATGTGGGCTGGGATCATCAGTAACCTTGATCGAGAGAGTCTATCAAAAAATCAAAAATTACAAGTCTTCTTTGCTTTGTCTGTACTGAGTAGGTGGGAAAGTGTTGTAGTGGAGATATATACAAGCCAGCGAGACTGCGAGGAGATGTTGCTTGGAAGGAGATGTTGCTTGGAAGGAGATGGGAGAGAGAGTAGAAGGAAGACTAGAAAATTGAAAAAAAGGGAAGAAACTGGGCAAGAAGAACAACGGAGACGAAGAGGGGAGAGAGAGAGAGAGAGAGAGAAGCGTGCTTTTTGAATTATATGAATCTGCCAATTATTGATAATCAGATGTAGTGGATATACAAAAAAGTTATGGTGAAAAGCTTAGGTGTCACTTAAGTAGTGGTGGACTGTTAATTGAGAGATATTAGACCGACTAGTGTTAAGAATTTCTCTTTCTAGGAGGTACTGAATATGATAGCTCACAAGCTAGAGGGCATTAGTTGTAATTATTTGGTGAAGTATATCCTCATAAACTATGACTATATATATATATATATATATTCTTTCAGCATCTACCATACTTGAAGTAGCAACACGTACTAAATCCAAATTGTATACTGTTGTACTTTCGAAAAGATTTTGTGGCTGGGGAGTCGTTAACGATACCAATATCGATCCCCAATCGTCGGTGGCCGCCTATATAAACTTCGTCCCAAACAAAAAAAACATTTTTTTTTACGCATTTGAACAGATAAATATCTGTTAGAACTAGATATTTTGGGATGAAATTCAAACCCATCTCAAAATAAATGCATCTGTGAAGTGTCAATTTTTTGTAGTTGAAATGCGTACCTATTTGATCTATAGCCTCGGTTGTTAAGAATCATGTGAGATCATGCATAACTCCTGATTACAATTTGAGGATGTAAATTAGAATTATTTAACATATTTCACTTAAAACACTTAACGTAAATAATAACTAAGACCTTAACACGTTTGATAGAATTTTGAAAAATGATTCAAAAAAAGTTAAATAAAAATATTATAAAATTATTTAAATATTATTTTTTAATATTATTTTTATTTTAAAATTTATAAAAGTTGTATTACCCTTTGTGTTATGTTTGGAAGTTTGAATCAGTTGTATTAAATTTTATATTTAAATAATAATTAGATAATAATTAATTAAAAAAATAATGATTTAAATTTAAAAAATATTTTTTATTGAAGTAAAAGAAATTTTAAAATAAATGTCACCCAACTTCTCAAACAATTTTTAAGATTACAGCTACGATGGTAGCGACTTGTCAACCTTTTATTAAAAAAAATTGATGACTTGTCAACCTTTTATCAATTTTTTTATTAATTTGAAAATTTTCTTTTTTTATTATTATTTTTTAACATTTTAATCATTACAAAAATTTAAAAACAAAATTAAAAAAAGAGTAAAAAAGTGACACAAAGTAGTAAGCCTTAAAAAAAAAAAAAGGAAGATCCCTCTAGTCTCTCTTGCATCTTCCGTCAGTTCCGTGTCAGAAACGTACCTTTTTTTTCTCCCAATGGGATTACAAATGGAATCTAATTTCCCATCTCAGAAGCCCAAATCGCTTACTCTTTTTTCTTTTTCTCTTGGTGGGGCAAAGTGAGAAATGACAGGAACAAAAAGGTCAAGGTTTGATCGCGCCTTCGTCAATCTCCTAAATCCCCGCAAAATCTTTTCTAACCAAAAAACAAATAGCAATTAATCAGGAGCTAGGTCGAACAACTTGGTAAAGAATTTCACCAAAGAGACAAAAATGAAACATAGACCAGCTGACACATGTACAAACTGATCGATCACCACCCACTCCCCCCCGAATTAATCTATCCATCCTCCGGTTTTTAAAACCCACGCCGTACTCATGATGTGGCGAATCCGGTCCGAGGGGGGCATCACGGTTTAATCCGGGTGGGATGAAATTCAAACTCTCAGACGCATCAGGTGGGACGAAATTCATTCAATCTCAGACCTCACTCTTTCCTCCCTCTCACGATCCTCCCTCTTCCCTCTCAGGACTCTCACGACGCCGGAGTGACCAAAACCCTCAGACCCATAATCCCTCTTGGCCTCTCACGTCCGTCCTCCTCCCTCTGGTCCTCCCTCTTCCCTCTCACGACTCTCACGACGCCGGAGTGACCAAAACCCCGTTTCCCTCCCCCGTCCGTCCTGCTCCCTCTCACTCGACTCTCCTTCTTCTCTCTCACCCCTGCTTTCACCGGAAAGACCCAACCACCGCTGTCCATCACTCCGGCACACGGGAAAGGAAATTTATCCGAAGGGTCACCATTTCCACACGGCACGGCATCGGCCTGACCCTCTGCCCGCACTCCATCGCTCCGGCCCGACCCACCGTTTAGGACACATGCAAGGGTAAGATCAGTAAATTAAAATGCGACAAATATTTCTAGGTTTTTATATTTATTTTTGTAGGTTTATATTTTTGTCTTGTCGATTCATTCATCTCTCTATTTCTAGCATATCTGATATTTTTTGTTTATGGATGTGGGATTTGATCCTCTGTTTGATCCGCTGTTTGATCTGTTTTTTGTTGGCTTTTTTGGGTTGTTGATGTTGTATGTAGCAACAAATTTGTTGGTTGTTGATAACATCTGAAATGAGGGAGATGCTGGGATTGGTTGGAAGTGGAAAACACGGATAAAACAGACCCGAGCTTGATTCAGTACTATAGTATTCAGCGAGGGTGTATGTATTAATTCATAAATTTGGTTGTGATGGAAAGGGAATTCAGGGGTATTATTGTGCCAAGGATTTGAGGGAAAGGTTACTTGTAGCCACTAATTTTGTTTGAGTACCAATTTTCTCAAGAGTAATGTTATCAGAGCTATATAAAGTTTACGACTCAAATAGCATTTTTCTTACCTTAATGGTCCTAATCTTGTGTTGGAGTTGGTGAAAAAATCCTTATAGAGACATTATAGTCTTCAGATGATCTTACTGTAGTACTATAGTGTTAGTGAGGGTGTATTAATTCATAAATTTGGTTGGGATGGAGAGGGAAATGATGGGCAAGGATTGTGAATGGGTTTGAGGGAAATGATGGGCATGGATTGTGAATGGCTTTGAGGGAAAGGTTCTTTGTAGGCACTAATTTTGTTTTGAGTAGCAATCAAGGTTTTTATCAAGAGTAATGTTATCAGAGCTATCTAACGTCGTTTAATGTAAGATGACATCCATATATATAGATGGAAAAAGTAAAAAACATGCATATATAGAGCTTTATGCAATGGAAAAGAATGAAAAATTTAGACTTATACCTGGGTAAAAAGATCATAATGAACATCATCTGAATCATACATGAATGGAAAATGATATGTTTAATGAAACTTTTTCACAAAACTTGAATATTTCTTCATTTTAATGGGAAAAAAGGATTACAAGGGGCTTTCTATTTTTACCTTGTTTTAAATACGTAGATAATTGTGCTTAACTTATCTGTTTATGTTTATAAATGAAGGTGCTTTATTGTTTCTTAGCATTTTAACTTTTTACTTGGTTTGTTGAAAAAATAATGTCAAACTTATGCTCCTAGTACCATGTTTATTGCTTCTTAGTGCCATGTCTCCATAATGTCAAAATAAGGTGCTTTATTGATTCTTAGTAACATCTATTTATATGAAGGTTTATATTCTCTTTTATATTCTGCTCCTACGTTGTAATAATTCTGAAAATTTGTACGTGCACATAATATTTCAGTTTTGCACTTAAAGTAGTCATTGCGTTCAATATTGTGAAATACTTTTTTCTGAGTGGGATCATTAATAACCTCATCATGTAGATCAATTATGGCATCGAGTCAATCATCATCCTCTGTAGTTAATGATCTTGAAATTGACTCACCGAATTGTTGGTGTGGTTTGAAATCGCCATTAAAGATCTCTCACACCCACAAAAATCCTAGAAGGAAATATTATGCTTGTCCAAATTATTACACGGTAATTAGCCTCCTCCTTTTTTTTGTTTACATTTGAAATTAATGTACAAAAATGAGTCAATTTACCGAAGCTTGAAATTCTTGAATTGTCCAAAGGAAGAACCAAGATGCCAATTCTTCATTTGGAAAAATATATTTCAATCAGTAGTACGTGAGAATGTAAATAACAGAAGAGAGAATGAACTACGGAAGAGGGAGGATGCATTATTGATGCGTGAATATGAAGCTCAAAAAGAAAAGGACAAGCTAGTAGAGAGAAAGCATATGCTTAACAAGCAAGAGGGCGAACTGGGAAGAAGGATAATAGAGAATAAGATTGGTCGTATTTTGTTGTGTGTACTTTGGATTGTCTCGCTTGTAATAGGTTGGTTCTAAGTGTAGGTGTATTATGTTAGTTTTAGATGAAAATAACTTTATCTTATCCTAACATGTATAATTATGACGACGGATTGGCTGTATTTTAGTTTGGCATTTCTGGAAGTAATGTTGGCAAGATTTTTGTTGTATTTTACCGCCTTGCCAAGATTATGGTTGTAAATATCATCTGACTTAGTAAGGACTGTTTTTTCAATTTCTAGTAGACAAGCCTATTTAAGCATTTATTTCTCTTGCAAAATATCTCTTGACTTTCCTGTGTATTTTATTTTTTGTATACTGCCGCTTCCTATAAAGAATGTTCCACACCACTTAACAATTGACATGTACTTTAATTTTATGTAAATGCCTTTTCTGTATTACAGGTTGCCAACTAACATTTTCTACAAACCCATTTGGGGTACGTACAAATTTTGCATCTCTTGATATGTCAAAACCTGTCAAATAACCCCCATATTTTTCCAAAATACCTGTGTCAACTCATCCTCGATTTCATTAAAATTTTGCCATGGTTTTTGTGGACAACCTAGTTCATAAAATTGTCACCTGTAGTGCATATGCAATATAAATTGAAAAGTACCATCCAATACACCAAGTAATTTGTAACTCAAGACCATTCATGTCTAACGCTACCTGCTGCCCAACACTTTAAATTCATATACAAATTGGAAAATAGCATATAATCTGTAACCTGCTGCCCAGCACTATACCATATACAAATTGGAAAATATAATTTATCCACTTCATATACAACCATGAATTTACAAATATATTATCCACCTCATATACAAATTCCTTTACAAAATATTTTCATCTTTCAACTTGTTATATACAATATTCAACTCCTATGCCATATCATCCAAACATTATGCCAAAATATTGTACGTATTCCACGGAGTTGAGTGGGATCAAAAAGCACTTTCAGGCATATCTCAAGAGTACCTGCAAGATATTAAATGCAAAACTCAGCCCAGAGTTATCATAATAGCTATATATGTGATAAACTTTTCAAAATTTGAAGAACATTAATATCAAATTAATTCGAAAGCAAAAAATGGTTTTAGAAGTCAAGCTTCTAAATCCCAATAGACAAAATATCTATTTCACTCGTATGTTATATTTCACTCCGTATGGGTCGGATGCCGAGATAATAGAAAATGCTCTCCCCACATTTCAATAGTAGTAGGCCAAGATGATGATGATCATTCTCTCCCCCCATACAAAATTGCATTTGCACAACGTCAAATATGTTAAAGAGTGAAAATTCTCATATCAACACCAAGGGAGTTCCTGGATGTGCTAGTGAGAAACTGCGATTATATATATATGCTATTTGACGAATTAAAATAGACCTTAGCAAAGAAAATTCTGTGCATATCAATGTATTGCATAAGATTTTTTTTTTTTTTTTAACAACTAGTGTATTGCAGAAAATTAAAACTCATGACCCGACAAATTTGTGTACAAATATTCTCCCGCTTACCATAGTTGACAATGACGTTATGCCCAAGTGTCTATCTTTCTCCCACCACAGTTCACAAAATGCTCATATCTCCAAAATACACCAAGGCATTCCAATGCTGCTAAGTTCCATGGGGCAAGCTTGGCGTAGACTAAACATACGCAAAATTTATAAATTAATATAATATACGAGCTAAAAGTTTATTGACGAGGAAAATCCATAAATGCATGAAGGTGGAAATAACCTCACACCTGTCCATCGGGGGTAGGCGTTACTTGAGTTAGATTACTGCACTGGGTTGGGATAACAACCTCGTCAACGGGCACACCAACTTGTGATTCCTCGTTAGATATTTTCCGCTTTATCTAAATTGGAAAATAAAAAATAACATTAGATTACGAACATATGTATGCAATTTAATAACCTCATAACTGATTTCCAAACGTGAAATACCTGTTTCTTCTTTCTCTTCCCTGCGGCCTTCTCAACCATCGGGACCTTTCTTCGCATTGGCGGCCTCCCTTTCCCCCAAACAACTTGTGGACTTAATATTTTCTTACCCCTTTCTGCATCCACATTCTCTTTCATCTTTGTTGAACAAGACTCAGGCTCTACTCCAACCAACTTCTGCTCAAACTCATCCAAGAAATGAAAGAAAGCACTCACATGCTCATCGCTCCTAGATACACATGTCGCAAATCTTATACATCTTTTAACAACAAGGTCATACCGACGTGCGTCCGCATTCACCCGACAATCATCATACCTACTTTTAACCAGTGTGTATCTTCTCTTTGTATCTTTCCTCCATCTATCCAACACTTATTTTTCCGGCAAAGAATGAATGTACTTCATCTGACATATTTTAAATGCATGCCTGCAAATAATCCCTCTCATCTCAAACAGGGCACACGTGCATTTGACTTCAAATTCCTTTTCATTCAAGTAAACTATGTACTTCATAATTTTGGACCGTCCATCAGGGGTGGAAATTTCTTCGAAGACATCGTAGGTAGAAATGCTACCTACTATGTTCACAAGTGAAGGGTTACATAAAAGCATCCCTCAAACCTCTGCTTGGACCTCTTTAAATTTTGCATTCGTGTACAATGACTGAAACTGCCTCTCAATTTTGAATGGGAAAACATATGGGATTGTTTGGTTACAGGACTGGAAATCAGCTGTCATCTCCGTCTCCACCTTCTTCCTCAAGGCATTGTCGAATTGGTCGACAAATTCTTTTAATGTCGTACCGGAATGCACAAATCCGTTGAAGAAGGCGTTCATGCTTTCCGACTGTTGGGTAGTGTTCATACCAGCCCAGAATACACCTTTTAGGAAGACTGGTACCCAAAATGACCTCTCGGTGTATAACCCCTGCAACCATGCATTATCAACAAGCTTATACTTAAGCATTAACTGCTCTCACTTCTCCTCGAATTCTTCGCAGCTCTGTGTATCGTAGACTGCATTCTGAATGGCAGTCTTCAACCCGTTGTATTCTAAGTGGGATCCCAATTTTTTTGACAATTTCCGCATGATATGCCAGAGACAATATCTATGCCTTGTGTTCGGAAATACTATGCCAATCGCATTCTTCATTGCCCTATCTTGGTCTGTTATTATGGCTTGGGGTGCCCATCCATTCATACATTCTAACCAAGCTTCAAATAACCACACGAAAGTACTTGTATCTTCGCTAGAAATTAAACCTGCCCCTAAGAGTATGACTGGCCATGGTGGTTGACACCAACAAAGGGAGCAAACGGCATTCCGTACCTATTTGTGAGGTACGTTGTATCAAACGTGATCACATCTTCAAAATATTCATATGCCGCTTGACTTCTTGCGTCAGCCCAAAAGACATTCCTAACTCTGAACTCATCATCCACATCCATGACAGAGACAAAGCCATCATTCATTTTCCTCATTCTCTTAAAATATTCATTCAGTGCTTCCCCACCTCCTTTACCCATTCTTAGATGTCTAGCTCTGTCAATGAAATTTCTACAATCTTTCTCTTGGAAATCCAAATTCTCATATCCCCCCGCTTTAGTCACAAGTGCATGGAAATTTTTATGCATCCGAATACCTGCTCTATCATTCAAGTTGAGCATCCTCTGACTGTATTCATCCAGATTTTTATGAGATCTAAAAAATCTGGATTTTTTAGGGCTCACAGTACTATGATTGTGAACAAGATCTACACTGGTCAACACCCATTCCCCATTCACAAGGCGAGCATTTACCTTCGCCTTACAATCTGTTTTTGTCGTTGGTCTAGGCTTGGATAAATTATTATGGCTAGGATAGTACTTGCCACCGCGTGCACAGACAATCGTGACATACTTAGCATTCCCATCAAGATCTCTCTTTGTCCTTCTTATCATAACCCCAAAACCCTCTTGTTTGGCAAATCGTTTGTAATAGGCCAAAACCTCTTTATCAGTACCAAATTTCATACCAGCTTTTGGAGGCTCAATGTTATTATCATCATCTGAAATTTCAAGCATCCCCCCCTTGTTTGGCGATACATTTTTGTCGGGTGAAGTTTCTGAAAAGAAAGAATGAGTGGTTAGGACACATAGTTTTTTTTTTTATATACAATGGATGGGGGTGGATATTGTTAAAAGTGTACCTCCAACATCATTTTCACTTTCAACACTAAATGGCATAGATGATGAACCACTTGCGCAATTTGGTTCAGGCATACTTGGTCCACATGGTAACAATGTTGAGAGCTGTATTATATATGTCAAAAATTTACGTAACAGTTAACTCAGAATAACTACCTAGGTTGTATCTTCACCTTGTCTCAACTCCTCCAGATTAGTCGACGGAGGGTATGACATGGTTGGCCCAAAGGGTGGCATTGCCAAAGGTTGCAATTACCCACTATGTTAGACTGACTCAAACCCATGCACGTAAAAAAGAAAAATTTAAACAAATATTCATCTGAAAAAAATAGTCAATATAGATAATTTATTTACCTGGCTACCCCAAGTATACGGATATGGAGTTGGATATGTATTTAGATTCATCATATATGGCGTTGTATTTGGATTTAGTGTATCATGATATTCCTACAATATACAAATAAACCATGGATTAATTAAAGGCTCAATATCTAACACATTGAGCATTTTCAAATAACCAATGTGTGTATCATACCTGGGTGGGTGAAGTCGATGTAGAAGGCCTGGGTGGCCTCAAATCTTCCTCTTCACCCATCACGCTATTTGAGGAACCATTTGGGACAGTATATTTTGCAGGTGGAAATTTAGGGGGCAGCTTATCTACTTAAAATCAACAGCAATAACTCACCCTGCAAACACATAACAGTTCTGTCAATACCCGACAACACCAACAAATGATCCCATTGGAAAATATTAACCACTAAACAAACGCAATGGCTACTTTATGTGCATATTCTGGATTTTCAAATAATTTTTGTGCGTACAGTTTCGACTTCACAAAATTCACATATACTGTTTCATCTACCTAATTTACTAAAGAATTCTGAATGTGGTCTCCAAGGTTAGTGATCTCTAGAGAGCAGGGAATCTTGATTTCAATGGAAACAGAGGGGGCCTTCATTTAAAACAAGACGCAGCAACAATCATCATGTGATAAAGGTTGTGATCAATGATGCAAAAGGCTACAACTGCTCAAAAATATAAGAAAATACCATGCAATGATGCAAAGGGCTAGACCTGTTAAAAAAAAAAATCCAAATCTCATGATTTCCTTTCTCATTTATCAATGAGGCCAACAGGAATCAGACTATTATAAGCATTTATATATAATAATAATAATAATAATAATAATAATAATAATAATAATAATAATAATAATAATAATAATAATAATAATAATAATAATAATAATATATGCGTCATACAAAAGGACCAAAATGCACATAAATTTTGGCTGCTCTTGTCCACTAGTAATGTACTCAATATTCATATTCTTTGCTTCAAATGCATTAAGTAAAACATTGTGATGATCAGTTAGAAGCTTAAAATATTCCTACCTCAAACTAATTAAAAGCAACGCATATATTTCTTTACCATTGATCAATCACACAAGCACAAATTAATGCCCCTAACGTTGCAGGCTTGCAGGTGCAGGGATGTCAAATATAGCATTTTTATTTTTTACTTGCAACAAGCTCAATACAATACCAGCTGTCTTAGGGAAAAGAAAAAGCACTGATTTGAATGCTGGGACAAACTCGTTACTCTAGGAAAAAAAGAGGTGAAAAAAAAATTCTCTCTGTTAATTTGTTGCCGAAGACACCAAGGCTTCCAGTTTTAGGAGTTCTTTCCTTAAGCTTTCGTATACGGGTATGACTTGCCTCCAGTTACATTTTTAAAAATCAGGATATGTAACTTCAGTCAAATTCAAACGCCAACAATGAATGTAACTTCAACCTTTGTGTTGATCAGTCAAAAGTTTTAGCTTTTGTGTAATAGTAATTAATGTAAAAACAGTCAAATATTTCTTTTTTTCCCAAAATAAATATTTCTTACGTCCTACGTCCATCTCTCCCAGTGTTTCCTTTTCTCGTAAACTTGGTTTGTACGCGCCACGACGACAACACCTAAAACAGTAACAAGAAGAAGCAGCGTAGCTAACAGTGGGAAGGAAGGATTATATCCAAGCAAAAAGTTGAGACTTCCTGGGTTATCAAATCAAAAGCAACCAACTTGAATATTCTCAAGCAACAATACTGTAAATTGCAGACCCATCAACGAAAAAAATACAGAAATGACATTCAGTTAATGGAGAGCTGAAACCTTAATAGAAAATTAAAAACCCTAGCCCTTACTTTCTTACCCTTGCAATACAACAGCTGGTGGGTCTGGGAAGCATCCGAATACCACCGGAGGATTGTGCAGCGAAAATAAATGGGGAAGTTGTATTTGGTCGTACGGACAGAAACGCGCCGAGAGAGGAAGCGAACCCAGCCAGAGTTATGAAGCCAAACGTGCCGGAGAGATGAAGTCAAACGGTCCGAACTGATGCTCCCACATGGGCTGGAGAGAAGGTCAGGCCGGCGAAGGAAACCAGCCAGGGGCGTGAAGCAAAGCACGCGGGGAAGCTTTCTTGAGTCAGAAGTGAAGAAGAACGCGGGCCAGGGGGAGGGGGAAATTGAAATGATGCAGAGGACCAAACGCCGACGTTTTAAAAAAAAAAATGCCACGTTGGCTGGAGTGAGGGGGTTGCGTGAATAGTGGGTGGTTGTGTGGTATAACTCCTCCCCCCTGCTCTCTCTCTCTCTCTCTCTCTCTCTCTCTCTCTCTCTCTCTCTCTCTCTCTCTCTCTCTCTCTTTGTGCCTACTTATAAATGGGAGGGAATGCTACCATTATAATCCATTCCAGTCAGTGATCTAGCAGGTACTCTGATCAGTCAGGGTATAAACGATCGATTGTCTTTTACTCGATCTGAATACATTTTAAGGTACTCAAGAAGAAGAGTACCACTCTGCCACTACTTTTTGTTTATCATTTTCACTCTCCAATTTTCTCAAGAAAATTATCGTGAACTAATAATTCTTGTAGTACTGTGTTAGAAAAGATGTCTCCGGCCGTGGTCTCCATTAGATTAGCTATTTTGGCGTCAACTTCTTTTTGCATGTGGTAGTAGTCATTAACGTGTCAGTAGTTAAAGTTGCAATGTATCGATATTTGAAAAGTTCAAAGTGTACGTATTTTATTTTATCTTTGCATGTCCGCTTCATCTACGATCACCTTGTACGTACATACTTTAATGGCCTCGTTAGTGATCATCTTAATTGTATGCATGTAGTAATTTATTTGTTTTACAGAGGATGTGGAAGTTGAAGATAGCCGAAGGAGGTCCAGTATTGGTGAGCCTCAACAATTTTGTTGGACGACAACATTGGGAGTTCGACCCTGATGTCGGCACACCTGAAGAACGTGCTGAAGTTCAAAGGGTACGCGAGGAGTTTAAAAAGAATCGGTTTCGGACGAAGCAAAGTGCTGATCTTTTGATGAGGATGCAGGTTCCTACTCTCTCTCTCTCTCTCTCTCTCTCTCTCTCATACATACATACATACATACATATATACATATCTATATATATATATTCTGAAGGATCATTCCATTATGCATGGACCTTCATGAATTATCAGCCAGCAAATATATATTTTGCGGAAGATAGATATTTTTTTTAGTTCCTTTTTCTCGGTCCAATGTGGAATAATATAAGATCAACTCAGTCAACTCGGCTCCTAATTAAGGTTAAGTAGTTCTGATCATGCTTATATATATATATGAACATCGATCTTGATGAGTTTTAATTAGGCATGAGATCATATATATATATAGCATAAAAAGAGAGAGTATATATACATATAATTAACTTTCTAATCCCAGATTTCTATTGGAAAAAAAATGATCAATCGCTGTAATTGCAATGAACAATGTATTCATGCATTTATAATACAACTCATTTTACAATCAATTAATGTAATAATGTCACTAAATGAAAATACTAATATTTTAAAACTGAATTTCAAATTTTTCACAATCATCCTTTATTTAAAACAGTGTTATATAGGAAATATATTTATACAAAAAGTCGACTGTGATTAGAACTATTTTATTGATCATGGGCCTAACTCGTAGATGTTAATAACCACTCAAAAGTGCTTGAAAAATATATATATCTCTTAGGATCATATTGTTCATGTGCTTTGTGTTGGAGTCAATAAAATTTTAATTGAGGGCTTTGGAATTAGTTTTCACTAGCTAGGGCATTCATCTCACTAATTGATATGAAAATCTCACAGCTTAGGAAGGAGAACCCATGTGGGCCAATTCCACCACCAGTCCAAGTGAAAGAAACTGAGGTGATTACAAAGGAAGCAGTCATCACAACATTGAGAAGAGCCCTAACCTTCTATTCATCCATTCAGGCCCACGATGGCCACTCGCCTGCTGAATCTGCTGGCCCCCGGTTTTTCCTCCAACCCTTTGTATGTATTTTTTGCACCATTCTTATATATATATATACCTTTTTTTTAACTTCAATCTCCCTAAAATATAAAATGTTGACAATAAATTTTTTAATTTTTTTAACTATAATATGTATGCACAATGAATCCCCTCAGTGGTACAATTTATTGCATTAGCATTTAAGACTAATGCTCTACCAATGAACTAATTTTAACATAATTTCATATTTTTAGAATATGTAGGTAATGGCATTATACATTATTGGAGCTCTGAATGCCATTTTTTCACCGTCACACCAGCAAGAAATTATTCGATACTTGTATAATCATCAGGTATATATTTTTTTTGTTTTTTAATACAAAACACAAGTTTGTTTTTAAATAACCTAGTATTCAAACAGCCAAAAATGGCCCAACCTAAAATTAAAAACTTGGCTAAATTTAACCTTATGTACATACAAATATACATATATCTATATGTAAATATGTATATTGACTATCTATTTGTTGGACAGAATGAAGATGGAGGTTGGGGCTTCCATATAGAGGGTCACAACACAATATTTGGTTCAGCTTTGAGCTATATTGCCTTGAGGATACTTAGGGAGGGACCTGAAGATGGTGAAGACAAGGCTATGGCTAGAGGACGGAAATGGATCCTTGATCATGGTGGTTTAGTGGCAATTCCATCTTGGGGAAAGTTTTGGGTTACGGTATGTATAACCAATTGAAATATGAAATATATTTTCATTTTAGTTGCCAAGGATTCATGGTAATATTACATGTATATGCCAAGAAAAAAGAAATATAAAGTAGCATATTCTAATGTCCAACTAGAAGTATCACCATATTGAAGTGTATATACGTATACGTGAGTTTGAGATGTTAGATTGTAGCCCAAGAGTCCATTTACCTTTCAAAATGATGAGAGCGTTTTAATTTATCATTCGACCCTATATAATCTTTACTATATTGTGAAAACTCAGAGGCTTCCTAACATGGATAGGTACTGGGATTATATGAGTGGTTCGGCTGCAATCCATTGCCCCCGGAGTTTTGGCTTCTTCCACAAATCTTTCCAATTCATCCAGGTTCTTTCATTTCACTCCTTTTTGTGGAATATCACAGTTTGTAATTTATATGAGATGCAAGCAAAATGCAATGATATTGTCTCATACTTGAGGTTGTTATTTATATGAGATGCAGGCAAAATGTTGTGCTATTGTCGCTTGGTTTATATGCCAATGTCTTATTTATATGGGAAAAGGTTTGTTGGTCCAATCACTGAGTTGATTCAATCACTAAGGCAAGAGCTGTACAACAAGCCTTACCATCAAATTAACTGGAACAAAGCCCAGAATACTGTTGCAAAGGTTGGTTAAATCCTTAGTCTCTATATCTTGCATTTTCTTTTCATGTCATAAACCTCCATCTTAGATCCCACTTAAGCAAATATAAAGATTTCTAACGGAATAATGTATACATAAAACTTACACAATGTGCTAATTTAGAAGGATCTCTACTATCCACATCCTCTTATACAAGATATGCTATGGGGATTTCTTCACCATGTTGTAGAACCTCTTCTGAGCCGCTGGCCCTTTTCATTGTCGAGAGAGAAGGCACTTAAAGCTGCGATTGATCATGTTCATTATGAGGACAAGAACACTAGATACGTTTCTATTGGAAGCGTGGAAAAGGTTATCACTAATTAGTGTTACATGAACTACAATCAAAATGCAATCATATAGATCATACCAGTCGATGTGTGTGCTATGAACTAATTTGTCAAGGTCATTTGTATTATAGGTGCTATGTTTGATTGCAAGTTGGGCCAAAGATCCGAATGGGGAAGCATACAAGCTTCATGTAGCTAGAATTCCCGACAACTATTGGGTTGCTGAAGATGGGTTAAAAATTCAGGTGATGTGAGCATGTTAGTGCAAATCACATATATCTAAAGCATGTACTCGATCTAAAGAATTGAAAATTTTTTATCCATTTGAAATCTTATCTTTTATCTAGAAATGTCTAATGATTCCCAACTTATGTCATGTAGAGTTTTGGCAGTCAAACCTGGGATGCATGTTTCACAATCCAAGCGATTCTCTCATGTAATTTGAATGAAGAGTATGGACCAACACTCCATAAATCACATGACTTTATGAAAGCTTCACAGGTCAGAATACATATCAAATGCCCCTTACGACATTTGTTGGTAGATAATGCTTGAACATAATCATGATATTTGGCTTTAAAAAAGTTGTCATTTTCTAGGTTCTAGAAAACCCCTCTGGCGACTTCAAAGCTATGTATCGACACACAAGTAAAGGAGCATGGACTTTCTCAATGCAGGATCATGGTTGGCAAGTCTCTGACGGCATAGCAGAAGGGTTGAAGGTATTGCCTCAACTCTACTAAAATATGTGCATTCCAAAATCATAAATTTTCTAGGTTCGTTTAAAGGAAAACATTTAGCAAAACATTTGCTTTTGTAGGTTGCTCTGTTGTTCTCACAAATGTCACCAGACTTAGTTGGGGAAAAGATAAAGACAGGGTGATTTTATGATGCTGTTAATGTAATTCTCTCTCTACAAGTAAGGATTCAGCAATAAATATTTTGTTTTTGTATTAATTAACGAAGAACACAACTTGTTTCTAATCAAATTGTCCAATTCACTTCTTTCATTTATTATGTTGCTTGACCTGAATAATTGACCTTCCATTTGCCAATGCAGAGTAGAAATGGTGGTTTCCCAGCTTGGGAGCCTCAAAGAGCATTTGGTTGGTTGGAGGTAACTTATTCAACACGCCAATTGATTTGGTCTAGTCATGGTTATTGCGAGCAAACATCGTTTCAAACCAATACTCACTACTATAAGATTTGTATCTATTTGCAGAAGTTCAACCCCACAGATTTTTTTGAAGATACTCTTATTGAAAGAGAGTAAGATATCTTTATATTCAAAACAATTGCCACATAATTGGTCATACTTTGCTTCCTAACAACAAAATTCTTTCACCTTATAATAGGTATGTAGAGTGCAATTCATCAGCAGTTCAAGGGTTGGCGCTCTTTCGGACACTCTATCCAAAACACCGTAGAATAGAGATAGACAACACCATTTATCGAGCAATTCAATACATTGAAGATGTACAAGAACTTGATGGATCATGGTAGTATGTTTTTTCCGTATTACATTCTTAAAAAATGGGAAAAAAAACTGCTCTACATATTCCTGCAAATTTTACTTTTTTTAACTTTTATTTTAGCAGATGTTCTAGTTATTAAAGGAGATAACATAAGAATATCTAACCAAGTTTAGCACTAATACAGGTATGGACATTGAGGGATTTGCTACACCTATGGTACATGGTTTGATGTAGGGGGACTAGCAGCCTGTGGCAAAAACTACAAAAATTGTCCTGCATTGCGCAAAGCTTGTGAATTTCTGCTATCAAAGTAACTACCTAATGGTGGATGGGGAGAGACTTACCTTTCAAGCCAAAACAAGGTACATAAGCAATTGGTTTTCCAATTTGAATGTGGATTACATAAAAATAAGAGAAAAGAAAAAGAAAACGAGGGTGAAGTGAAAAGGGACAACTAAAGTAACTTGCTCTTTGAAACAGGTGTGGACAAATATTGAGGGAAACCGTGCAAATTTGGTCCAAACTGCATGGGCTGTGTTATCCCTCATTGAAGCTGGGCAAGTTGTCCATCGATCATTGTATCTTAAGTTGTTCTGTATGTTAGCATTAGTGCATTACATCATGACAATTATTTAGGTCGCCATGACAATTATCAAGAATATAATGCATGTTAAAAGAGAAAATGTACACATAGATGTCATTTTGGAGCTTAAAAAATGAATAGAACTCAAGTTGAGTTGGAACAATATATGCATATAAATAGAAAAACTAAGACTTAAAACAAATTTTATAGGGATGAAAGTTGGCAACTGCTTTATTCGGAAGCATCAATATGCTGGTTCTAATTGTTTTTGTAAATTATTAGGCTGGGATAGACCCAACACCAATCCATCATGGGGTAAGGGTGCTGATCAATTCGCAAATGGAAGATGGTGACTTCCCTCAACAGGTAATTCAAGTTTATTCAGAATCCAACACTTTCAGTTAATTTCTATGTTCATCTTTGTTGTGTTTTTTTTTCTTCTTTTGCTTTTTTCTCTCTTCTTTTCTTTTCTAATAACATCTTTCTGCTTACCAAATTATAATTTTAAAGATAAAATAATTATTGGTTATTGGCAACAGGAAATCACCGGAGTATTTTTGAGGAATTGTACATTAAACTACTCATCGTACATAAACATATTCCCCATATGGGCTCTTGGAGAATATCGGAAGCAAGTTTTGTTTGCATATCCAAATGCTCAAGCAAGCAAAAGATAACATGTTAAACAATGTATGTTATCCGAATAAGCTTGCGAAATTAATAGAATAGTATGTTCAATAATGTATAGATCGATCGATCGATCATTCTTACGCCTGAAAAAGGGTATACACAATTCTCAAGCCATTTGCAAGATGTAATATATATGTGTAATTGTGTACTTTCTTAGTGTAAGCATCTCATTGAACAAGAGATTCCTAAAACTCAACGAGTACTTTTACATACAACCATGTAGTGCATAAATGTCGCATAATCGATTTGAAAAAAAGGGTAGTCTACCATTAAAAAATTAATTTTTTTCATGTGTGTCCCATGTTTTATTTACTTTTTTCAAAACGATTACGTAGCGGTTGCATAATTCACAATTGTAAATATATTTTCTCTTCAATTTATACTTTATTTTTGAGAAACATGAGTATATATTACCAATTAATGGATAATATTTATATAAGCCTTCTAGTTTTTCTTTTAATTCCTTTTGAGGGAGTGTTTGTAATTTATCCACATCGAATATGCTTTTCAAAATCTCCGTGAGTTTTTAGGCTCATCTCCGATTTCTTTCACATTTGCCCGCTTCTTTTCTTTAAGAAAACTATAGCGGTCTAATTTCTTTTCTTATTTTTATCCAAATATAAGTTTTTTCCCTCCCAAAATAGTCTTTAAGACATGTTAATCTATACTCTATTAATCCAACACAAGAATCTCCTAAAGTTTTATCCCTTTGCCATATATTAAGATCTGAACATTGTTCATTTTGCCAAATTAGAATTGTGTTCATTGGTCCTTTGCCAAATTAGTCATTCCATCTACTTAACCATGCTAAATTTAATGGAAGGGGTATCTAGGAGTCAACGTTTTCACATCAAGTCAAGCTTAAATTAAAAGCCAATGTCCAAATACAATTGAAAAGCCTTAAAATGTTTGATTAAAAAATCAACCAAAAGAAGTTAAAAAAAAAATTAAAAAAATACTAAAAGTAAACTAAACAAAGAGAAGAAAAAAAAACTTTTTACAAATTAAAGTGGACCATTTGGAGGTACCCCTTGCCCCCACATTAGAGATGAGGTCAATACTTAATTTGCTTTAAAACAATCCAAAATAAAACCAAAGCATATGAAGAGATGGGAAATACATGTGCAAGGGGATTTTTCCCTCGATCCTAAGGCCCAGAGTGCAAGCCAAGGGCAGCCAAATGACCCACCGGCCCATAGGGGATCCCCCACAAAGGCGAGGAAGCAAACAACACATCTCCTCGGCCTTCGCCTAAGGCGCCTAGCCTCAGAGAGCTTGTGTAGGCTGATCTCTTAACAACAAGTGGGGAGAAAACTGATGGAGTGTGCCTGCAACAGGGCAGAGGGGATAGGAAGCCATGCTGCACTTATTGCATCACCCCAGGATGTCACGCCGCATTTATGGGACCTGACTAAGGAGACAGTTGAGGTAACATGTACCCCTGACATAGGGTACGGGCAGTTGACTCCCAAAAACTAGGTATATAATAAGGCAATTCTCAAGTACAAAGAAGTTTCTCTTAACTCTTTATTCACTTATACAAAACTCTAAGACAATACTAACTTTGGCATTGGAGACTCCCTAGCCACCGCCACGGCCCCCATCTTGCAGTATTTTCTTTGTGTATGTAGGCCCAAGATTGAAGACCCAAGTTGTTGAGAGCCCAACCCAAAGGTGTGCAAAACACAACATTAACAGTATCGCCGTATGTGGGATCATCATAGGCTTTGGTCCTTCGTAAGCCTACAACGACTTGTTCTGTAGTGACTCGAGAGCAGGAGGAAGCAACATCGGTAAATACAAAAGCAAGGATAGTGGCAATGGAATAGCAAGAAGGGAAAGAGAATAAGATGCTCAATGAAACCACCAATGAATTGAGAGATAACGTGAAGCCAAATGGGACCAGAGTAATTTGCTACAAAAGATGCCACTAAAAATTGTATTCTTCATTGATAGTGACATTGGCTTGGTGTAGCATTGATAGACTTTATTGATCTCTTTTATGGAGGCTTTATAAAAGTCCAAAATGTTTTTGATGTGCCTTCTGTTTGATTTTATGTTAGAGTTAGTGTTTTTGTTTCTAGCATGTCGGTATGGAACCATGCGTGATAATGTCATAAATCTCAAGGTTTGTCAGTAAACCATTATATTTTTGGGATTTAAGTTATTTCCTTTTGTGAGTTGTTAGACAAGTGTGAGAACTGATTATGGTTGTTGCGCCTAAACTTTGACTCAAATAGTGAACCATAAATTTAGTGTAGTTTTACCTGCAAATATACAGGTGTTGTAGTACCTAACATGGTCAAATCTACAGGGATTGACTTATGTGATAAAGAAAATAAACTCAAATAATGAAAATAAATTACTAGAATGAACCTGCGGTCAAATAGAAAAGAAAATTACTAAGATGACGATTTTTAAATTAACAAAATAAAATGAAAATGATAAAATAAATTAATGTGGACAACGACTAAGGTTTCAAGGATCTGTCTAATAATTTAGAATATTGTTTCTGATCAATTTACTTCAATTAAACTAGAATAATGATTCCGTTTAATTGGAAGATTTAGCATTTAAGGTCAAGTAAAATAGTTTTTTTTTTTTAAAGAGACGAAAGTCACCTGTCGATGAGTGACCCCCTTCCATTCTTTTATTAAAAAGCCCTTACTTATGGCGGAGGAATATCGTAAACAGAACAAATGCCACTAACCAATGAAGCAAAACAAAGCAAAAACCAAGACAACTTAAAATCTTATAGAAGGAAGACCAATCTTATCCAGGCGAATCATGCCACTCACACCACGAGAAGTCGGCAACTTGGTTGCCCTCACGGAAGATATGTGAAATAGAATAAACCATGCCTTCAAGACTTGCGACCAACAACTCCCAGTAGTCCTAGAGATACCACACATTACAAGCACCCGAAGTCAACCAGTGAAAAATCAACGCAGATTCACACTCTATCTCCACATTAGTAAAGCCAAACTCTTTGCACACCACGGTGCCTCTCAAAAGGGCCCTTAGTTCCACCTCATTATTTATGCCAACACCCAAATGTTCCGAGAAGGCAGCCTTTACATTCCCTAAATGATCCCTAATCACTGCACCCCCTCCACAAGAACTCGGGTTTCCCCTACTACAACCGTCAACATTTAACTTCACCTACCCTATCATTGGTTTCCTCCACACCACCGCACGGGGTCAACTTGTAGAAACCTGCTTGATAGGCACATTCAGTTCACGAAGGATCTCGTAATCTCTCAAAGAGAGCCACTTGCACTGAGACATCTTTTCAGAGATGTGGCTAAGCCAATACTTAATCGCAAGCCAAACCACCTCTGCAGATTCGTACGTTGACTCCATTTGAGCCTTGCACCACCTGACCCACAACCTCCAACTCACCAATCATGGAAGAAGCCCCACAAGGATGCCATGCTGGGAAGATCGCTTAGCACAACTGAACCAACAAGAAATACGTGTGCGCCATGAAGAAGATACCATGCATCGAACAGCTAAAGCCATCAACGCTTTTCGCCAAACTTCAGTAGCAATATTTCCAGAGCATAGAACATGATCCAGCGTTTCATAACTTCCATTGGTACAACAATCACAGCGAGAGGCAAGGTTGATACCAATAGAAATGCTTCGAGCATACATTGGGAGGCACCTAAACAATGCCTTCCAAACACAAACCGCCATTCGACTAGGGAGGAGCTTATGCTAGAACCAATCCTTCCAAAGAAATTCCGCACTTCGAATTCGAATGATGTCCCAAGTAGAGGTCGTGGAGAAAGCCCCATCCCCATTCAGTTCCCTGATATAAACATCTGACCCCTCCTTTCCTACTACCACAAACTGTAACACCTCCCTAGCTCTGTTTTCTCCAATTAAATTCACTAGAGCTGATTCATCCCAAACATTTTCGACCCACAGGTCCCTGAATTGGAGCCCAGGATTTGTAATATTCTAGACGTCCACATTTAGAGGTCCACTCGACAGCCAACGTTCATGCCAAAAAGAGACCCTTCCTTCCCTGACCCTCACCCTGGAATGATCATAAACCTCTGGAAAGACCTGCATAATAGATCGCCAAAATTGTGAACCATGTCCATGTGAAGCTGCCATAACAAGGTTACCTTCTTTCATGTACTTGGCTAAAAAAAAACAGGTCCAAAGATTATCTAACGTAAGAAGTCGCCATGCAAATTTCATGTGCAAGGCATGCTGAACTTCATTAAAGTCCTGAATCCCTAAGCCTTCTTCTTTGAGCGGTTTACATATAGCAGGCCATGAAACCCACTTCTTTTTAGCTTTGCCATTATACTCACCCCAAAAGAAGGTCGAGAGAATAGAGTTAAGCTTAGTAGGTAGAACCTTGGGCACATTGAGCACTACCAAAAGATGTATCGCCATACAAGACAACACATGCCTAAGCAAGATAAGATGACCACCTTGGGAAAATATTTAAAATTTCCACCCCGTCACCTTGTTCCGAATTTTAGTCACCAGGGGTTCCAAAGCTCTAGCTGTAAGACGGCCTCGTCACCAATGGCACCCCCAAGTAAGTAACTGGAAAAATACCCTCCACAAAACTTGTCATTCGAAGAAGACCACACAGCCTTGAATAATTAATCTTCTTGGACAGGAAAAGAGCCGACTTTTCCTTATTAATTAACTGTCCCAACCACAAAGAATATTTTTTCAATGCCCGTAAAAATATCTTAATGGATCTTTACTCCCCATTGGCAAAAATAAGAAGATCATCTGCATAGAGAAGATGGGACACTAAAGGGGCTCCTCGAGGATGATAATAAGCGCCAATTTTTCCTTCCTCAAACTCCATTCGCAATAATCGAGTGAGCAGTTCCTACATGATAATATACAAATATGGAGAAAGGGGATCCCCCTGACGTAGTCCTTGAGTAGGCTTGAAAAAACCATTGTATGTTCCATTCATCATAATCGAACAACAAAACCTTTCAGAGAAGCCAAATCCCTTTAGGACTAAGCATAAGAAAGACCAATCAACCCGATCATATGCCTTTGCCATATCAATTTTTAACATTACGTTACCTCCATTGCTCTTTTGATGAAGAAAGTGAACCATTTCTTGCGCAAGCATGATATTCTCAAAAATACTATGGCCCGGAACAAAAGCACCTTGTTCCCAAGAGATCATGCGAGGAAGGAAACTAGCCAAGTGGTTCACAATAATCTTAGAAAAAAATTTATAGGCAACACTACACAAGCTAATAGGCCTGAACTTATCAAAGCTCTAAGGATCCTGCACCTTAGGAATGAGAACAATATAAGATGCTGAATAAAATCGTGGCAAAGGGGCACTAGAAAAGAAGTCTTGAGTAGCGTCAACAACATCCCTTTTAATAATTTCCCAACACTCTAGATAGAAAGCAAAGCCGAAACCATAAGCAACAGGGCTACTATTCTTTGGGATTGAAGATAAAGCCCCCCAAACCTCCTCCTCAGAAGGTTCTTGATAAAGAGAAATGTTCTCCTCATTAGTCACCATCGAGGATAAAATACCACTCAAATATGATCGCATAGTAGGCCCCTCACCAGTGAGGAACTCTTGAATGTATTTAACCATCTCATGATGAACCATTTCTGGTGAATCCAAAACAACCCTATTGGGAAGAGTCATTTTAGATATTGTCGATGCTTGCCTACGTTGATTAATACATGCATGAAAGAACTTAGAGCTCTTCCCTCCAAACATCCTTCACGCACTTCTTAAAGTTCTTGTGCGTGCACCACATGTGCTGAAATCGAAACGGAGAAGGGCCATAAGAGTTCTCTTCCTTATCAAACCGAATCAACATGGGGCAATGATTTGAGGATTTCCTGTTGAGAAATTCAAGTAGAACATTCAGGAACCATTGGAAGAAGGCAGTATTCAATAGGGCCTGATCCAAGCGTGCCAAGCACCTAGATGGACCTTTATGACCGTTGCGCCATGACATTCGGTAGCCACTGAAACCAATCTCCACGAGCCTGCAATTATGGATGCATGAATTAAATTCAGACATGGCTGATAAAGGCCTTGGATTTCCACCTACCTGCACACCATCATTTCGAATAGAATTAAAGTCCCCCATGACAATCTAGGGAGCATCATCCATTTGCGCATCCTCAAGGTCCTTCCAAAGCTCTCTACGTTCCACATGTGAGCACTTGGCATACACAAACGACACATAGATCCACTGGTCCTCCTTAGTAAAACACCCATGAATAAACTAATCAGACATACTTTGCAATTCAAAACTTAAATCCGCAATCCAAAACACCCAAATCTTACCCTTCATTGCTTCGTTAGAACAATAGGAAGGAAAGCCAAACAAACGCGCCAAAACCTCTTCAACAAAGGGTTCAGAAAGCACCAGAACAGAGGGACAAAAGTCTTTCACCAAATGTTTCAACCTTCTTTTAGATGTACGTAGGCCTCGTACATTCCACACTAAAAGTTTGTGAAACATTAATGCAATTTTGCAAGAAGAGAACTAACCCGTCGAGATGGACGCATCTCCTGACTAATTACTGAGTTCTTCAAAGTAGGCAACGGTTTATTCAAATCTGATTCAGAGCCATATCCCTTCTCTCTGGCCAAACTATGGCAATGTTCACTCTCTTCATGATTCAAGTAGTATGCATCAGTTGCCCCAATCACTTCGGTATTATTTTCCAGCGCAATTATTTTTGAAACCACATCGATTGAAGGATGCTCTGCAACCGGCCGAACTATCATAACTCCCTCCTGCATGGCGTTATCACTAGCCTCCTCCCCATTCCTCTTTATAGAATTAAACAAAACCATCTGTAATTCAGCAATTGCATGGTCACCAGTAGAATCCTTCATCATATCATGAGAACCCGCTTGCACCAAGACCTGAAGCCCCACCATCTCCCTTCTTACCTTCGAGTTCTAACACAGGATCCACGTCCCCATTGCACGCCACCAAACCACTAGCCACAGTTCCCTCCCGAACCTACACTTCTTGATCCTTTCTAAGAACCTCAATAGGCTCCTCAACAATAACCAGTTGCGCAAGAATATTAAGGCTCTCCTCAACCCATTGATCCACCTTCTCCCTACTAGACCCGGCTTGTTCAACAGGTCATTCCTCTTGGGTATCTTGATTTTCTTTTTTCGAAGCCAGACACTCATCCCTCTTCTTCACCCCAACACGACATACTACCTCTGTATGGCCTTGGCGACGGCACCGCCTACAATACAATCCATGTTTCTCATATCGCACCTCTTGCCAAATTTTCTTGTGAGCCGAGACAACAATAGGGAACCCCTGTACTGGTTCCTCCAGCAGATCTACCTCTACACATAATCTAGCACCCGAAGCACAAGACTTGTTAAGGGTCGCATTGTCAGTACCCAAGAACCTTCCAAACCGTGATGCCAAAATCCACAAACAATCAATCCTATACAAATGCAATGGCAGTCCGAGTAAGAAAATCCATTGGGGTGCCAACGTGGGCTCGCTCTTGAGATAATTTTCTTTCATCCAACGGAACAACTGAAAGATGCACCCGGCAATAACTCTCCCTTTCCTTGCCCATGCATGGATGAAATCCCATTCAGAATGCAACTGAATAAATACATGATGAGCATCCATAAAATTGATAATAGGGATCTCCAACAAGACCCAAGTCTTGATCACAGAAAGCCGAATGGTATCAATGGATGGACGAGATCGTAGAAACTTCAAGACCAGGGCGTAATGGAAGTCCTCCACAGCCCTAGACATCTCTGCCTCTGAGAAGACAAAAGTTTAGCCAACCATGTTCAACACAAGAGTTCTGAACATCAAATAAATATTCTCCATTGAATAACTAAAATAAAACACAAAATTTAATAATAGAAAACAACTATAAGAGAGTAAAAGTGGAGAGAAGATGAAGCTCAAACGAACTCCTTGGTTCCGTTTCCAAGAGAAAAATAAAAATTTTCCGTCCGTCTAGCATTATGCTTTTCTTCCCTTCCGTGCAACACTTTATTTTTTCTTGGTCAAACACCTTTTTCTTTTCTTTCCTGTTGTGCTCCCTCATCCTCCTCTCAAAACTCACTTTCATCTGCTCTCTCCAATGCTTAGTGTCTCCGTGCAGTGTGGCTCCTAGTATGTTGAAGTGCAGTGTCTCACCTTCCAGCAGCTACATGTAAGTTGATAAAGAAGCTCTTTGTTTTTTTTTTTTCTCTAAAAAACGAGCACCGAAAGTCTCTCCCAAAAAAAAAACCTCACTCCAGCGAACCCCCTGGTCTGTAAGTTCCAATCCACTTTTTGTTCAACGTCAACACCAAAGAAAACCCCTCTATTCAATGTCTCACTCCAGAACAGCTGCTCCTTATTTTTTTTTCTTTTCCGCCTGACGTCCACCTCTTTTCTCTCTCTTTTGTTTTCTTTGCCTAAGTCTACTCCTCCACGAACCAACCCCAGACCCTAAAAAACCAATGCTTTTTTTTTTCTCTTTCCGTAAGAGTCTGTCCCTCTCATTCAAAGTCCACGTTCAGAAAGGAAAGAGCTCATAAGCTTTTTCGTTCTAGCCTCTCTCTCTCTCTCTCTCTCTCTCTCTCTCTCTCTCTCTCTCTCTCTCTCAACAAGCCTCCTTCCGGTCCCTACGTTCTGCTCTCTTATTTCTTTTCTCCCGGAATCAGCGTCTCCCTCCTTTTTCACGTTATGTTAGTTTCTACTCTACCCCAAAGCCAAAAGAGGTCCCACATTTTCTGCTCTCTTTGAAAGCCACCTTGCATTTTTTCCATTCTCATCCAAACTAAAAACCAAATGTCCCTCTCCATAAATCACTCATTCTTTTTCTCTCTGCCAAAAACAGCTCCTTTGTGTGCTTCTTTCCTTCTTTTCATCCAGTGTTTTGGTGTTTTTCTCAACTTGGTGTAAGTCTGTCCCCATTTCTCAAAAAGCCATCTACGTGCCTCCCCTACAAAAGCTAAGTCATCAGAGTCCAAGAAAGGCTCACATGTGATGACTCATTTGTTTGAGTGATTAACTTTGAGAAACTAAGAATGAAATAGAAATTAAAAGTAAATAAGAAAACTAAGAAAAGCAAGACTAGTCTATTAAAAAAAAAATGTGTTGTGTATGTCAGGAGTTATTGCCTAATTAAATCATAGGTTATAAAAATAAACATAAATCATGATATTAATTAATTTAAACCACAACTCGAATTTATACATATTAACCATTTTTTTTCATCTAAAACTAATAATAATGTCATGAATTAATTAAAATATATTGGTTCTAAACGTATGAAATCTGTAATATTTCAGCTCAATCACATCCCCCAATTAGCATTTTGCTATTCCTTGAGCAAAATAATAAAAATTAATTGAGAGGAACATTGCATAAAGTTTGAAATTCAAATACAAGCAATCAAACATAATTCTGAACTCTCACAAAAGTTGATTCGTGACTACTCAACACAAGGGATCCACAAGGAAAGTCTCAACAATTGTTCACATAGAATTGGGGCAAATGTCTTAGAACTCGGATGTTTTGTGTGGCTAAACCGCTGTGTGTTCCTTATTAATAAGCATGATTTATCATAGGATTTTTCAACCTTAAGATTAATCATTATTGATTCTAACTACCTCAAAGCCCAAGGGACTAGCAGTTTTCATACCAACTCTATTTAAAGGTTGAACACTCAACCCCTAAAGTTTTGGGTAACTGTTTCTATCCCTTTATTTAGGAAAGCCAATCTGCTTTCATCTTCTTCTTTTTTTTCTTTTTGTTTTTTTTTTAAATAAGGTCAGTAGTTCTGCAGTTTACTTCTCCTGTTTTAAATCAATGAACATTAATGAGGGACACTATAAGTGTAAGCATGTGCAAAATGTTCTTTCAAAACTTGCCCTTCATTCTATATAAATCATACTAATTCTCATCTCAATAAATATCGTATCTCTGTGTTTTAAGTCACTCTTCAATAGAATATGATGCATTATAAGTCATGCTCTATGCTTAGGGTTGAAAATAAATCTTCACAAAATAATTCCGCTCAATTACTCCACCAAGGTGCTCAAATTTCACAAAAATGCTAGAAGGAGTGTGTTAATCATTTGTGTTTCAATGCACATCACAACAATTTTTTTTAATATTTATTTTTTAATTTTTTTTATGAACACATTTTCAACAGAAAACCCTCCCCCCAACCACATGTAACATTGTCCTCAATGTTCAGTAAATGAATGATCGATGACGTATGCTATACAAACATGAATTGAAGCAAGATAAACACTGCTGAATATATATTGAAACATAAATGATTAAACAGAGAGGAAAGAAGTTACCTGAGATACTCGAGTGCAAACAAGGAGTAGATTTCTGTCAAAGTTAGAAGACATAAAAGAACGAAAGAAAGAAAAACAAAACAAATAAATACAATATATACAATGAGAAATCAGAAATTAATTCTGATAAGCAGGATCCTCCAGAGTAGTGGACTCAACCTCTAGAGTAAAATCACCCAAAAATGGTTTCAAACTTTGTCCATTAACTTTAAAAACATTACCATTTTCTTTGGTTTTATCTCAATAGCCCTAAAAGGATAAACAGTTTTTACAATAAAGGGATCGATATATCGGGATCGAAGCTTGCCAGAAAACAAATGGAGTCTCGAATTATACAACAAAACTTTTTGGGAAGGCGCAAAAGACTTTCAAAAAATATTTTTATCATGAAAAATCTTCATTCTCTCCTTGGAAACACGAGAGTTTTCGTAAGCTTCATTCCTGATTTCCTCTAACTCATTAAGCTGAAACTTATGAAGAGAGCAAGCTTTATCCACATCAAAATTAAATTGCTTAATTTTCCAATAAGCGTTGTGTTCCAATTCCACAAGCAAATGACACGCCTTTCCAAAAATGAGTCTATATAGGGACATACCAATCTGGGTTTTAAAAGTAGTACGGTATGCCCAAAGTGCGTCGGTTAGTCTTAAAGACCAATTTTTGCGACTTAGGTTAACCTTCTTTTCTAAAATTTTTTGATCTCTGAATTGGATACCTCAACTTGGCTACTTGTCTGTGGGTGATAAGGTATAGCAACCTTATGAGTGATACCATATTTTCGCATTAAGGCCTCGAAAGACTTATTGCAAAAATGTTTACCCCCAGAAAGGCTTGAGCTGTTCCAAACCTTGATAAAATATTTTCTTTCAAAAATTTCAGCACAACCTTGTGATCATTTTTCTTGCATGGAATGGCCTCGATCCATTTGGATATATAATCAACAGCTACCAAAATGTAGAGATTGCCAAAAGAAACTGGGAATGGTCCCATGAAATTGATGCCCCAACAGTCAAATATTTCAACAACCAAAATTGGATTTAATGACATCATATTTCGGCGGGTAATCCCTCCCAATATTTCACAACGTTAGCAAGTTTTACAAAATTTATGGGTGTCTTTGAAAAGTGTAGGCCAATAGAAACCACATTACAAAAATTTAAAAGCTATTTTATTTCCAGAAAAATGGCCACCATACCCAAAGTGACAAAAAGACATCACACTTTGAAATTCACTATCAGGAACATGTTGCCTAATTATTTGATCCGGAAAATATTTAAATAGATATAAATCATCCCAAAAGAATTTTTTTACCTCTACTAAAAATTTTCTCTTATCTTGTTGAGTCCAAATATGAGGAATTTCACCTGTAGCAAGAAAATTAGCGATCTCAGCATACCAAGGCAATTGAGATACACCAAAAAGTTGCTCATCTGGGAATGTGTCTCTAATAGGAACTGTCTCTATGGAATCTAAAAGAACAAGTCTAGACAGATGATCAGCAATAACATTCTCAACTCCTTCTTTATCTTTAATTATCAAATCAAATTCTTGCAGCAAAAGGATCCATCTAAGCAACCTGAGTTTTGCATCTTTTTTAGCTAAAAGGTATTTCAATGCAACATGATCAATAAAAATTACAATTTGGGAACCAATCAAATAAGAAAGAAATTTGTCAAGTGCATAAATTACTGCAAGTAGCTCTTTTTCAATTGTTGAATAATTCATTTGAGCACTATTTAAAGTTCTACTTGCATAATCAATAACACAAGGCTTTTTATCATTACGTTGGTCCAACACAGCTCCAACAACATAATCACTAGCATCACACATAATTTCAAATGGTAAATTTCAATTAGGTGATTGCATAATTGGGGCTGAAATCAACATACATTTTAGCTTTGTAAAAGCCAACTCACAATCCTCAGTCCACACAAAAGAATTTTCCTTTGAAAATAAATTGAACAAAGGTCTAGAAATTGTACTGAAGTCTTTAATGAACCTCCTATAAAAACTTGCATGACGTGAAAAAGATCTGATATCCCTAATGTTCTTTGAGATGGAAAAATTAGAAATTAATTCAATCTTGACCTTGTCCACTTCAATACCTTGAGAAGACAATGTGACCAAAGACAATCCCTTGAGTGACCATAAAATGACACTTTTCCCAATTTAAAATCAAATTCTTTTCTTTGCATCTAATTAGCACTTTTTCCAAATGAGTCAAACATTCATCAAATGAGTCACCAAAAATAGAAAAATTATCCATGAATATCTCAACAAAACGCTCTACCATGTCACTAAAAATGCTCATCATGCATTTTTGAAATGTAGCAGGAGCATTACAAAGTCCGAATGACATCCTTCGATATGCAAAGGTACCAAATGGATATGCAAAAGTGATATTTTCTTGATCCTCAGGAGCAATCTCAATTTGGCTATATCCAGAATAACCATCTAGGAAGTAATAAAATTTATGGCCCACTACACGTTCAATGATTTGATCCATGAATGGTAGGGGAAAATGATCCTTCCTAGTGACAGAATTTAGTTTTCTGTAGTGAATGCATATACGCCAACCAGTAGTAACTCTAGTTGGGATCAATTCATTATTAGCATTCTTAACTATAGTCACACCAGATTTCTTAGGTACCACCTGCGTAGGACTAACCCATTTCCGTCATAAATAGGGTAAATAATCCCTACATCCAGAAGTTTTAACACCTCCGCTCTGACAACCTCTTTCATGTTGGGGTTCAGTCTAAGCTGCATCTCTCTGGAGGGCTTAGCATTGTCCTCTAGATATATCCTATGAGTACAAATCAAAGGATTGATACCTTTGATATCAGCTATGGTCCAGCCTATCGCCTGTTTGTGTTCAATGAGAATACCAATTAATTTTCTCTATTGAATTTCATCCAGTTTTGATGAGATGACCACTGGTAATGTCTCTGCTTGGCCTAAAAAAACATATTTGAGATCAGCAGGTAGAGGTTTCAATTCAAGTTTTGGTTTTTGCACACTCGAGGGGAGGGGCATGATATCAAGAGGGGGCAATTCCTCAAAACATGTCCTTCATTTATCAGTATCCATTATAGAAGTAGATTCTAATAAAAAATTCATAGATGCAAGCATAGAATTATCATTAAAATTTTCACTATGAACCAAACAAGCCTCAAGAGGGTAAAAAAAATTGACAAATCAAATTTATTTTGAAGAAGAGTTTGGATCAAATTCACTTCATGCACATCATCATCATCACCGGGTTGTTGACAAATATTGAAAATATTCAACTCCAAAATCATGTTGCCAAAAGAAATTATCATCAAACCACTCCTACAATTTATTAAAGCATTCGAGGTCGCAAGGAATGACCTACCCAAAATTATAGGAATTTGAGTACAAATATCAAAGACAGGTTCTGTGTCCAAAACAATAAAATCCACTAGGAAATAAAATTTGTTAACTTGCACTACCCCATCCTCAACTATCCCTCTCAGTATTTTTATTGAACAGTCGGCAATTTGGAGTGTACCTTGGTGGGTTTAAATTCACCAAGACCCAATTGCTCATATACCGAGTAAGGTAAGAGGTTAACACTAGCACCAAGGTCAAGTAAGGCTTTCTCAATTTCAAAATTCTCAATAACACAAGAAATTGTTATACAACCTGGATCTTTATACTTTGGAAGAGAATTATTCTGAAGGATGGTACTTACCTGTTCTGTGAGGAAAGCCTTCTTTTGCACTCTCATCGTACGCTTCAATATACATAGATCTTTCAAAAATTTAGTATAAGATGGAATCTGTTTAATCGCATCCAACAAAGGAATGCTAATTTTTACTTGTTTAAAAATTTCAAGAATATCAACATTTTGAACCAATTTATGAGAATGTTGCAACCTTTAGGGAAAAGGGGCAGGTATTGGGGTTTTCATAGGCATGTCTAACTCAACCTTGTCAATCTCAGCATCACTCTTGAAATTTGAAGAATTGTTGGTTTCACCAACTTTTATTGAAACACTTTTATCAATTATTTTTCTATTGCGTAGAGTGGTGATGGACTTGGCATGTTCAAATTTTGAATTAGAAGAATTTAACTTTCTTACCTCAAATTTCCCTTTTGGATTCGTCTGAGGTTGACTGGGAAACTTACCATTTTCTTGAGCGTGCAATGCAAAGTTCAAGTCGCTAATGGAACTTCTCATCTCATTAATGGCCTGTTGTTTGAGTGTTAATATTAGCTTGCCCCTGTATAAAAGTTTGTAATGTTTCCTCAAGAGTTTTCTTATGTGGAGGCACATAAGGAGTAGAAGAAGGCCCTTGAGGATTTTGATTTAAATTGGACTCGTTCCTCCAACTAAAGTGAGGATGATTTCTCCATCCAGGATTATATGTTTCCAAATAAGGGGAAGAAAATGACCTTTTATAAGAATTCATGGCATTTGCTTGTTCGTGCAACACCTCTTTAAAAGTGGTGATTGTTAGACAATCCTGAGTTAGGTGTCCACTCACATATACCACAATTCTCTTCTTCTTTTTCAATGGCCTTTGCCGAATTCACCTTCCTAAGTTCCATGGCCTTGACTTTTCTTGTCAAACTTGTTATCCTAGCATTCACATCATCATTTCCTTTAAAAACATACATACCCTCTTGAAACATGGCATTGAGCTTGGGTTTATTTGACCGATCAGAACAATCTGTGTTGTCCCAAGATAGGGCATTTTCAGCCAATTGGTCAAAATAATCTCAAGCATCATCAGGATCTTTATTTAAAAATTTACCATTACACATCATTTCTATGAATTGGCGCATTTAAGATGTTAAACCTTCATAGAAAAAACTAATGGTGCGCCAAGTCTCAAAGCCATGATGTGGACAAGTTAGCAATAATTCTTTAAAATACTCCGAACACTGAAAAAATATTTCATTTTCGTTTTTAGAAAAATTCATAATGTTATTGCGAAGAGTGTTGGTTCTGTGAGTAGGAAAAAACTTTTTCAAAAATTCTCTTTAAATTTCCTGCCATGTGCCAATAGATCTTGGTCTCAAGGAATTCAGCCAATTTTTAGATTTTTCTTTCAAAGAGAATGAGAACAACTTTAATCTAACAACATCATCATTGACAGTTTGTTTTTTGTAAAGTTGCACAAACCTCTTCAAATTCTTTCATATGTAAATAAGGACTTTCTGAGTTTAAGTCATGAAATTTGGAAAGTAATTAAATCACTCCCGGTTTTAAATCAAAATTTCCAATATTCGTAGGAAAAATCATGCAAGATGGAGTACTTGTCCTTGTTGGCTGCAAATATTCACGCAAAGTTTTCATTGATGGATTATTTTGTGCCGCCTCATTTTCGAGTTCGTCATAAACACTATGATTGTCAACCATGGTGTCAGAATGATTTTTGGAATCACCCGGCAACCTATCTACCAATTCTTTTAAAACAATTTCATCTTTCCTCAATCTACCAGTTTGATCACATTGCCACGAGATCATTCATCATAGAGGCTCAAGCACATTCAAGAAGACTAAAAGGTATGGACAAGTCTCAAAATTAATTAATGTATGCACCACATAAATTCTTCTATTCTAAAAACTAAATGCAAAACAAGCAAGTTTAAAAGAAGAAGAAGAAGAAGAAGAAGAAATACCTATTTCAGCTTAATGGTTAATCTTGTGGAAATCCATGATATTCAAGAAATTGAAACTAACTATTTATTAATATTCTGTCTTTATATATTGCTTTGGACAATATTTTTCTCTCTTCATACATCCATCCATCTATCTCTCTCTATCTATCTATTTTTCTATCCATGTATGCATACACACATACTCACGGATATGTATAAGATATGCTATGATTGTAAGAAACATTAGTTCCTTCCCGATTGTAGTACTTAATCGCCTTCCATTAATGTACCATGCCAGTGTATAAATTACTATAATACTCTAAAACTGCTCATTTGGATGAATGAATGACTATTCTATTAAACCAATTTGTCTCAGTTGCCACGTGGACTTTCTTGATGTGCTTAGTTTGTAGAACAAATATGAAACTTAGCATGCTCGGTTGGATCATGTCATTAAATTATGTTTTCATTTTCTAAACATATATATATGTACTCCCTTTGTGTTGGATCAGGATTAACTTTCATTTGTTGTACTTAGTTTAACAAAGCTAGTTTAATGGAGCAAAACTCTTTATACTAATGTCATTTTGTGACAATTTGAAACTGCTAGTGAATTGTGTGAAAGGTTATTATAGAGTCAAAATTATTAACTGATGGTGTTGTTAGTATTGTGTGGTAACTGAGAGCATGGAAATGTTTACCATGCAAGTGTGATTTTTAAATGTTAGGTTGGTAGAAAATAAGGATGGTAATTGTTTACTATGCATATGATGCTTACCAAGTATGGTACAGCAATAAAGTTACCAAGTATTGGATGCAAATATCTTGGGTTAATTTTTTTTTTTTTAATTTTAAATGAACTTCATTTGCCATAAACGGGACATTACAACTTTGACCAGACATATAAAGTACAGGCCAACTACAACCAGAAAAAGCTCTCCAGTACACAAATTTCTTTGTGACTGATATGGTCTTATCCATACTATACTCTTATAGATCAAAGGTCTGAGAAAATGTATCATTATGTCCAAAATAGAATGCACATAACCTCATACTCTATTTAAGACAGTGTAGAGGACACACTCTATGGACATAGTCCAAGAGACAGTGTTCTTTTTTTTTGTTTTTTGTTTTTTTTTTTATTATCCTAAACAAACCAAAATGGAAAAAAACATGGGAAAAGTTACGAATTACATCTTGAAAAGCTGTAAATCCGCACTTTCAACCTTGGAGGAAAAATAAAATACCAAACGAAGTGGCGGAGGTGGCGCATAAGGGACACGCGCCACCCTAGGATCATGGTTGATTGTCAGATTTGAAGAAGATGAAATTGCTTGCCCAAGGGAATTTGAGCGTGGCGGCAGCAGAAACACCATTACGGTAGTGCATGGCTATCACATGCGAGCAATGACCCGCGCGTGTGACACACGCGCTACTCCTTTTAACTCAAACCTTTGGCCATATGATGGATCAGCGCCTTGGGAAGCCTGTTGAGGGGTGCGTGTCTACCACTGGACTACAGAAAGCAACACATCGGCTTCTTCCATGCTTGAACTGGAAAACACACAGAGTAAAGCCATCAGTCGTAAGCTGCATCTGCCGTAGCTCCTCTCGACCGAAGGCACTCTTAGCTCAAGCATAATCGCTCGAGTTCTTCCTCAATATGTTTAGTTCAGCCATTAATGATGCATTTTAAATAAAATAAGAATTCAAGATTTTGTTTTTTATAAGGCGTAAGTCTTGAACTCACTAATCGATCATAATAATCAATTCAGAATTAGCTATGAAGTCCAATCAATTCTCTGACTTTGACGTACAACATCCTTGATAACTTACAATTTTTGTTTTGAGAATGAAAGTGAATTAATTAAAACAAATACTTTGACCAATTAGAATAAGCAGCCTCTACAACTTTTTCAATTGAATCAAGACAGAGCATCTCAATGGACTAGTTAAAATTAAAAGATACTTTTAATGATTATGAGATGAATTTATTTTTTATGTTTTTTTTTGAAAGGATAGGTTTCATTTCATTAAAGTAAATGCTGGATACATGGAGGATAGTCCTCCAGAAATATATGTTGCTCCGAACATGTCAAAGTAAATTTTGCTAAAGCATGAGCTATTACATTGATGTTCCTAGGGATATGATGGATAGACCATGCTCAGACCTTTGATAATAAAGATTTGATGTCTCTAATCACCAATCCAATGGGGCTCTAGCTTTCATCTTTGTGTTGGACAGCCTGAACCACAACCATGGAATCTCCTTCTAGTATGATTTGGTGAAGCCCCAGTTCAGTACACGGTGAAGTTGCTCTAAGTGCTGCTACTGCTTCCCCTAGTAATGGATCAGGATTCAAAGGGATGGATGAGTATAATAAGGCTATGATAAGACCACCCGAGTCTCTGATAATCACACCAATTCCAATCCTTGAATTCCCTTCGTCAACGGTTGCATCCTAGTTAGCTTTGTAGAAATCTGGTGGAGGGGCAGACCATTGAGTACTATGTTCCACCTGGATCTTGGAATGTTTTCCCCCATTATCTATCCATAGGCCAATAACTATCAACTCTGCATGGATCTGCTTTGACACATGAAAGGGGGAATGAAATTGTTGCTCAAATAACCAAGAGTTCCTTCTATGCCAGATTGCCTTTGCAGTGACTGCTACTTCTGTGAACTCCAGGGGGGATAGTTGGTCCAAGATAGGCATCAGTATCTCTTTAAAGGAGCCACTCAGAATACTTAACTTTTGTATCTTTCTTGAACTCATGGACCATACATCTTGGGCTGTTGTGCAAGTCCAAAGGGCATGAGTAACTGATTTAGGAAACTTGGAGTAGATTGGATAGAGGGGGGACTCCACCACCTTCCTCTTATGTAAGTTTAGGTTAGTAGCAAGGGACTCCCTAGATGCTCTCCACATAAAAGACATAGTAGCTTGGGGTGCTTGGATACCCCAAATTTTCTTCCAAAAGCTCGATAGTTGGGGCTGTGTTGAGGATTGCCCCCTTCTGTCTTCCATCATTGTGCCTTGTAGGTGATAGGCACTTCTCACTGAGAATTTTCCATTGTCTGAGTACCTCCATTTCAACACATCTTGACTCCTGCAAGGGCTAATAGTCATCCTACTAATTAAATTGGCCTCAGTCTCTGAGAAAATGGCATGGATGAGATGTAAGTCCCATTGCATAGTTTCTGGGTTGATGAGTTCTGAGACTGTTGCCTTAATAGTCAGGATGTTTACAGGTGATTGCACTTGATAGGTGGAAGGGCTTGGGAGCCACTTATCCTGCCAAATTTTGATTTGTTACCCACCTCCAACTCTTCATAACAGTCCCTCCATGAGAATTGGCCTTGCTGAGAGGAAGCTTCTCCATACATATGAGTCATTAGCTTTCATTTGAGCTGAAAAGAAATTAGAGCCCGAGAAGTACTTGGCCTTGAGTACCTGGGCAGCAAGCGAGGTAGGATTTTGGATGATCCTCCACCCTTGTTTAGCCAGTAAGGCTAAGTTAAAAAAACTCAAAGTCTCTAAACCCCAAACCCCATTTGTCCTTGGGTTTTCCAAGTGTCTGCCAACTCAGCTAATGAATTTTAGACTTGTTCTCTATCTGGCCCCACCAAAATGACTGCAACAGCTTATTAAGGCTCCTGAGAATTGACTTAGGGAGTTTAAAGATGCCCATACTAGAAGTGGGAATTGACTACAGGACAGATTTTAGTAGAATTTCTTTCCCAGCTTGGGATAGTACATTAGTCTTCCAACTAGCCATTTTAGTCTTGATTTTGTCCAGCACTAAACTGAAAACTTTGATTCTTTGTCTTCCAACATAGTATGGTAGTCCCAAATATTTGTCAAAAGGACCAGAAGGTTTAATCCCTGCTTGCTCTAAAATGGCTCGTTGGATCTCTTGCTTGGTATTGCTGTTGAAGAAGATGGAGGTTTTGTCAAGGTTGATTCTTTGTCCCGTAACTTGTTCATAATTACTGAGTACTTGCTGTAATCTACTCCATTCATCTGGATTGGATTTGCAAAAAACTAGACTGTCATCTGCAAATAGAAGGTGATTCACCTGTAAGCCACGTCAAGCAGCTGGAAATCCAGAAATTAGGCCCTGCATCTTAGCTCTATTGAGACTATGACTCAGGAATTCAGAGCATATGATGAAAAGGTAAGGAGAGAGAGGGTCTCCCTGCCTAATTCCTCTAGTGGGGGAAAATGGCTTTTGAGGAAGGCCATTGATCAATAGAGTAGCTGACAGTTGTAACACACTGCATTACCAAGTCTACCCAAGTGACAGCAAAGCCCATTTTAAGCATTACTTTATACAAGAACTCCCATTCCACATGGTCATAAGCCTTACTTATGTCTAGTTTTAAGGCCATAAAACCATTACTTTTCCCTTTTAGTCTGGTTTGCATAGAATGCAAAAGTTCATATGCAACAACTACATTGTCAGAAATTATTCTCCCTGAAACCAAAGCACTTTGAGATGGGAAAATCAGGTTGGGCAGGATGGTTTTAAGCCAATTAGCTATCACTTTGGAAATGGTCTTATAGAGAACATTACAGAAACTGATGGGTCTGAAGTCTACAATAGATTGGGGAGATTTCTTCTTGGGGATCAGAGAGATGAAGGCTTGTTTGAGATCACTAAGGCCCTTCCTATTGTTGAGTGCTTCAAGTACTGCTTATATTACTTTCTTACTAATTGTGCCCTAGGGTTGACGGTAAAAAATAGCTGGGAAACCATCAGGGCCAAGAGACCCAATGGGGTTCATGACTTTGATGGCTGCTACCACTTCTTCTTCAGTGAAGGCCCTAGTAAGTGAGGAGTTCATCCCTTCACTAAGTAGATGCTGGATAGAATGTAGAGCAGCTTCTATGTTCCTCGGATGAGAGGTGGAAAAAAGGTCTTGGTAAAAGGATTGAAATGTCCTGGCAATTCCTTTTTGGCTAGATTCTACAGCACCTTCTTCACTTAAGACCATTTTAATAGAATTCACATGTTTCCTCTGAGTAGCACACTTATGAAAGTATTTGGTATTTCTATCCCCATCCCTAAGCCATCTTTGTTTGGCTCTTTGTCTCCATTTCAGCTCTTCCTCTTCTAGATACCCGTCTATTTCCTTTTGAATTGACCTTATCTGACTACTAAATTGACCTATGTTTGAGTCTTGTAATCTTCTAAGCCTCTCTCTCTTTTGATTAAGAAGTCTCTTTTGATTTCTGAAGGCCTCCTTACCCCATGACTTGAGTTTTTCTCTGCATCCTTCCAAGCCTTCTCGAGTGGCTTTGAGCAATGAATTTCATTTTTAACTATTCTATTTATATAAATTTTTAATATTAGATTATTCATTTATTCTTTATATAATAATAAAATAATCTTAATTTAATATATTTATTTTTATCATATTTTACCATTATACTGATTATATGTTAATTAGTTATCATATTTTAATTAAATTATTAGTTCAAAAATTATATTTTTAATGGTCATTTAATATTATTAACAATAAATGTCTAATTAAACTCATCTAAAATTCAATATAAATGCCAAAGAATAAATGATATATTACTAATAACCCTTGATGACAGCGATTGTTGCATAAAAAGCCAAAGAAACAGGACAGTTTTCTAAGAAAATGTTGAGGGAAGAGAGAGTGTTACGTTATAATCTTTTCCATTCAACTTCACCAAAGTCATAAGCATACTAACATTTGGTGCAAGAGACATTGACTCAAATTTAGTTGCCATGGAGAAAAGTATCACAACAATTCACTTGGAAACAAAGATTTCACACAAAAATATGAAATATGGATGAAAAACTAGAAAATATAATCTGGAAAAGTAGAAATCCCGATTAAAAATCCAAAATTTGGGCCTGTGTCGGGTGGAACTAGACTGTACTAGTCAAAATAAGCAGATATTGGGTTTGAACCGGCTTGTTTCGGGCCTAAACCAGCTTGTTGCAGGCTTAAACCGGCTTGTTTTAGGAAATTTTAGGTATCATTTTGTACTGATTTCACCACTGACTTAAAACTGGAATAAGCTATCCTAAACGAGAATAAGACAAGCAAGTTTACCGTATACACATGACCAAATAGGTCTATTCCAGATAGAAATAAGTTCCTACTCTAGGTTGAGGGCATACCTAGTCAAGATCTGGGTTTGTTGAGACCTATAACCAAACACTTAAAATGAAGCTCATTGTCGGCGATAAACAGTAGCTACGACAACCAATAATGATGGAAAACACACCGACGTGCACAGAAAATGCCTGCGAGTTGGATTCCGATGACTTTGAAACCCGAGGTCACTGGAAGCACATTGAAAAAGGCTTCCTCAGCTACCTACCACCAACGCCGAAGAGAACAACCACCACAGATTGTGATAGTGATACAACACGACGACATTAACCACCACTAACCATGAAAATGCATTAATAAAAGCTTCCTGTCGCACAACCACTACAACCTGACTACACAAAGCTTTGATACCAGGTAGTCGAATATAGAGAGAGAAAATTACAAGATATTATTCATTGATCTTCTGATACATACAAATGACAGTAATACCCTCATATACACTAATTACAACCATACCCTCTAACAACCATAAGACATGAATATTAGAATGTCATCATATGAAGGCTGAAGATGCTTAAAAGCTTCTCAAAAATCAAAAAACCCAACTTGTTATCTCCCGGGGGTAGACATAGATCCATTTATCTATATATATAGAAAGTATCTATATATATAATGCCCAGTTTTCATATTGACTAACCAAAAAGCACCTAAAATAATCAAAACATATAACCCCCTTATGTTTTGCAGGAACCGTTACACTAAGTCTGTCGATATGACTTAGTGAATGACGGGTAATCCCTAAAGAAAGACTAAAGCATTTTGTCAATCTGAATCTGATACTCCCTAAGAACTTGCATCTCTCCCCTCATTTCATCGAGCTGACTATTGTACTCCTAAGCATTTTTCTTATGTCTTTCAATTTTGGCCAAGCACTATTGCATTTTAAGTAGGTCACGTTGTTGTGTTGACTCGGGGATGACCATCTCTTTGAGACCTCGTGCATATCTAGGTCTATGGCCAAGGACCTCCCTAAAGACAATTGTTGCTGCCTCATCACTAAGTTGCTCCAGTTCTAGGCGAACCATCCTAACTTGCATCTCTTTCTGCTCATTAACAAAACAACAGTTATTAAAAATCTAGGCATGTGCTATGTATGCATTTATCGCATTCAGAAAGAAATATAGACCCCAAAGGACTGTAAGTGTACTACTCACATAAGTGTCTTCTATAGCGGCTATCACAAACTTATTCTTCTTCTTCGACTAGTGCATCTCCTTGTAGAAATCAACCAAATTTGCCTTTCCAGTGCACTACATGAAATAGCAGTGTGTATAAGAATATATTTTCATATCAGAAAACTTTACTGTGGTGAACATGTGCATTTTAAACCCAAAAGCTAGAGTAACCAAGCACAACAATAATGTAATACGAACACAAAAACAAAAGAAATTCACTTCACTCGGAAACAATATTTAAACCACCACTAAAAAGCATATTCCTAACATAATAACATACTATGAAATTCCCATCTATCGTTGCTGCCTCATGCATTTTCAAACTTGTATCTCCCTCCCTCACCCACATTCACAAGAAGTATATTTTGAAACATTTTCAAGCAACTTGATTTAATAGATGATGAGTCATTATGTTGCCTATTATTGGGATATGAGTTCAAATTTACGACAAGTGTATTGATATGAGAAGAAATTATTTGCATCCTCATACCTTCTGCTCAAGGATCTGATCAAATCATTTATGTCCTGATGTGTGATTAATCATTTGCTTCTTTTGGTTTTCCCAATTTTGAGTTGAGATTTTCTGCCATACAAACCCAATGTTAGCTATGATAAACAAATAGATTTCCCACAAAAATATTTAAACATATTAAATGGGTAGATATATAGTTTAATTTGGGAAAGAGCAAATATACCTTAAAGGTGTCGCCACCCCACCTGCCACACAACTTAACCCATACAAGGGGATCGACCAAGCTGGTCCCATTAGCCAGCGCTTCTTCATGGCTTCCATATGATAGATATATCATGTGCAAGTCATGGTAGAATGTATTGAAGTGTTTATGCAGTTGCTTGGTCACTGCCAATCACTGGTTTCACATTCCCAATCGAACACAAAGTCACCCTACAATTATGTGCCATCAAGTTATTTAGGCTACGATTATACTATGCCCACTTTCAAATTGTGATAACCCAAACCTAGTAGAACATGGATCATAGCTTCATTTTCAGAGGCGATAGTATTTTAGGGCCTTAGTGTCCTGATTGAAGAAGAGACCTTGGAAGTTTAATTGTGCATTTGAGCCTGAAAGAAAAGCTAGTGCGAAAATCCTAGAGTAAAATTTGGTCCTTAAGGAAAACCCAAGCCCAATTGGATTTTTAGCCCAACATTCAAACCCTAATTACTAGTGCCATGTGTCACACATGGAGAGTTATATACCCAGTCTTGATATTGGGCAAAGGGGGAGAAAGAAAAGTGCCGGGAAGCCAAGGGAAGGCTTGCACACCTAACCCTAGTAGCCAATTGTCACCCATGCAAGGATGTTTCTAGAAGAGTAAAAAATGATGAGATTCATAGGAGAGGCCAAAGGCCACTCAACCAACACACATACAACCATTCTTCATGCCACTTGGCAATTGTTTGAAGTCCCAAGGAGATCCTCTAGGGAATTGGCACCTAGGGTAAGTAACAGGATCCTCTTTCCAATGGATTAGCATAGGTAAATCCAAGGGACAAGAAGGATTTTTGGTTTTTCCTCCTTCCACAAGCCCATCCATACGCTTTTCTCAGATTTTGCCACTTGACAAGCCATGGTTACAAGAAGAAGCTTTGGGAAGTAGAAGGTCATCTAGGGAATATGCATGGAAGAGGAAAGATCATCTTGGGGAGAAAAGAGAGAGGGGTGGCACCTACAAGACACTGCACGCCTAAGCCATGTGTCATCCATGCAACACCTTATTTTGGAAGAAGAAGAGACTTATGGATGGTTTTACCTAGTTACCCTAAGGTTCATTGCACCTAGACTCATACGAGAGGGCCATTTGAGGCATTCAGCCAAGAGGGGAAGAACCCCACATGCCACCCACAAGCCTTGGTTATTCCCAAGGCAATCTCATGATGGAAACTCAATAGGCATGGACGACCAAAGGGGAAGGAAGAAGAGCAAGCCACTTGTCCTTCGTGCATTGCATCTCAAGTAACCAATAGGGTTTTGGGGGAGAGTTCTATATAAAGAAAGAACAATCACATGCCCAAGGTCTTTTCTTTGGCAGTTTTGAACCTCTCATGTTCTCACTGTCTCCATATTCTCTCACACAACCATTCAAGGGATTTCTCATTTTCTCACACTTTCTTTCCAACCAAACAAGGGAAACCACTTTCAAGAGGAGATTTCGGCTCAGAAATGCCCAAGCACTCATGATTTCACACTTGTTCTTAAGGAACCAACTAGGGTTTCCTAGGGTTTGGTCTAAGCCGAATGATCAGGAGTCCAAATCCTTCATGTATTTAGCCAACTACATATCTTTTTACCCTACTTTGAGTTATGAAGAAGAACACAAGAAAAATGAAAGATTTCTTGACTCAAAACCCTAGAAGCCGAATTGCCTATTGGTGTTTAGACTCTAGTAATAGCCTTAGCAATCACACACACTCAAGCCTCACAAGATAGGGTTTATGGAACCCTCATGCTAACTAGTTACACTTCAATTTATAGCTTGCTATTTGTTACTTAACATGGATTTTTGTAAGTATACACTCAACTTACTTTTGGTTAATGCATGTATATATTTGTGTAAATCTTTTGTTTGTTTCTATTACTTTGGTTGTCATTCTTGTTTGTTTGCTTGAATACTCTTACATGAACTTGGAATATGATTCTTGAATGACTAATGTGAATCAGTTTGCGATAAAAAATGGTAATAAGATCCCTTTCATGTCTCGGTTTTAAGGAAAATGATATGATTTACCCTATTTTGAGTGATTCGGATCTTGACCAAATGCTATGATTTCATGTCTTGTTTTACTATGCTATGATTTCTTAGCATTTTTTATTAAGTTTGGAGTATGTTTAAGTGATGATTTTCCATGTTCTTGTGCACATATGTTTTGGCCAAGGATAGTTTACCTAGTTCCATATTTGTGTCTTAATATCTTGTGAGTTCTATGTTATCATGCTATGAATTAAGCACGTTATGTTTGGTGATTTCATGCAAGGTATCTCATATGGCATATGTCAAGTATTAGCATGCATGTCTTAAGTCTCATGTCACATGCATTTGGAAAAAGTGATTTCAAGAGAATAACATTTTTAGCGACAAAAAGGGTTTTGGAAATGAAATGATGTTTTGAAAAGTTTTAACATGACCCCAAGTGTTAGGGTGGGGGAATGTCCTAGTGAAACACCTTTGTCCACTCTGAAGTGGTTAAGAATAGAGTGGTAACCCCTAGGTCGACAAAGAACCATCGATGTGCCTCGAATGGATTCTTTTTAAAGAATGTCTAAGCGGGGTAGTGCCTAACGCTAGTGGGTGCATAAGGCATGTAACCCAACAAAGTATTGTCAAGTTAGTAAGTTATGTTATTTTTAAAGTGTAGTCATCATGGTGCATGAACCGGTGATGGTGCTGTAACTAGTAGGAACACGCGATGCATAGGGGAGCCATGATGTATCCTTATGTGTTGTAAGAATAGGACAATGAGCCTATATGATGTGATATGGATCACATGATGTGAATAATGCGATATGATATGATATGTTTCGGATCATGTGATTAACTAAGATATGAATGATGACAAAAGTATGTTTCAAAGAAAATGCTAAGTTTTTGTTACAAGTTTTCAAAAGTGATCAATGCATGAGTCATAGTTTGGTCTTAGTCATGAGTTACGTACATGTCCATGCATGCATTGTATGATATACCTCTAATATGCTCATGTTAACTATGGTATGTTGTGTGATTACTTACTGAGATTTCTTAAAATCTCATTGTTGTAATTTTTCCACTATCATTCCACTCCTGGAATGGTAGAAGTTCTTACAGGACTAGAAAGTGGCCAAGAAGAGGAGGACGGCACCTCCTTCAAAGAGGATCATGCCTAAGATGGACATAAGTAGGCCCAAGCCCACTATTTTGGAGCACTTGGAAGCTATAGATTAGAAGATTTCTAAGATCCACCAGTTTATTGAGGAGATGCCTCAATAATAGGGATAAGGATCAGGCTTTGGAGAAGCGAGTGAAGGATGAACCGCTATGAGGAAAAAAAACCAAAAAAAAAAAAAAAAAGATGCCTAGAGTTGGGACCCCGTTTCCCATAAGGGGAAATGTTTTTGGAACTTGATATATTTTGAGAAGTAATTTGGTCCTGTGTTTTGGGAAGTACAAACTCATATTATGTTTTGATAACTCTCTTTAGATTGACAAGGACAATGATGTGACAAAGTTGAAAAAAGTTTTTTCTTTTTTAGTTTGTACCATGTACTATGCAATTGCCTACGGCGTTGCTTAGATTTCTTTACCTTTTTTCTATTTTTTGTTGTAGGTTTATTGCATATTGCTAGAATATCTAGGAATATTGTATATTATTTGTCATTTACAAGGGGTGTTTAGCCTTGTATTACATGTCCCGACGTCTCGGTCATCGCCAAATCCCAAGTAGCAGCTGGGGGCACCACAGAGTGATAATAGAGCAATTATGTCTCTGGGTAAACCCACACTTTCTCCTAGGGATACATGGTACTTATAACTAGGTCTAAGATTTGTAGTTATAAGCTGTGATCCTATAAGAGATAGGCCTAAGTCTCGGAAGGATGGAGTAGAATGCAAAGGTGACCTTTGGAACGTCGAGTAATGAAGGGATAAGCTATCGGAAGAAGACTGATCTACATTGGTTTTATGCGTTTCAGGCGAAAGAATGAGCTATGGTGGGAAACTTGTGTGAGAATACTACTCCACGAAGACAGCAGGAAGCTGACAACCCACCTATGGAATGAGGACAAGCGATAGCAGAAGTTATCCACCAAATGACTGAAGTGGTGCAGACTCAGATGGAACAAGGACATCAGACAAGACAAGGACCACCTAGAGGAGAACAAGGATGTTCTAATGAGAAGTTTTTGGTGTATAGATACCCAAATTTCATGGGAATAGAAGGACTTGGAAAGGAATTTTGACTTCAATGGATGCACGACAGAGCAGAGAGTCCAGTATGTGAGACATATGCTTTAGGGAGAAGCTGGAATATGGTGGGATACTAAACAACAATTGTTGGCTCGTGAATTGGGGAATTTGACTGCACTTACTTGGGATCGATTGAAGATGGAGTTCGATAATCATTTCTTCCTAGAAACAGCAAAGCAGCAGAAAGCTTTAGAGTTTGCAAGCTTGACCTAAGGAAATATGACGGTTGATCAATATGCAGCTCGTTTTATGTTATTGGGGAGGTTCTCACCTTACCTTAGGAACCTCGTGAAGATTCTATAAGTTTTCACGAATCCATTAATCATATAGGTTTTAGTCTAACCACATAGTCAGTGTTATTATTTACTATGGTATCCGAAGTGTGTTTTTGATTATTGGAGATAGTTAGAAAGTTTTAATAAGACACATGGAAAGATTTTAGCCACCTTACTCTTCCAAGTATACTCTCCACTTTTGGAAAATAGCCTAAACTGATTTTGTGGATATTATTGGATAAAAATAAAAATAAAAATAAATATCTTGAGGTAATTTTCGTGAATATTATTGGGTAAAAATATTTTGAGTTGATTTTTATAGATATTATTAGATAAAAATATCTTAAGTTGATTTTTTGTATATATTATTGGATAGAATATTATGAGATAATCTTTTATAGATATTTGGGGTAGGAGAAAACTACACTCAACTCTCAACTCCAGCCTTATCATCTTCCTTATCTCGTCCATAAGTAGCTCCAGCCATCACCTACAAACTTATCTTCATTTACACGTTCCTTTAAAAGAATATCAAATACTTTCTCTCGGACAGCTTTTAGGAGTTCTTTTGCACGCCGATTTCGAAGCTTTTGTAAGTGTTTTATCATAAAGTCTCCTTCATATAAGTTGTTCCTTTTTTAGTATAGTTTACATAGATATCTTATTTGACCTATTTTAAGATCATTTGATCAGTCAAATATTATATAAACTATAGAAAGGTCATTCTGGGAGATAAACTGGAGAATATGTTATAGTTTGGAGTTTTTGACCAAGCTAATGGATAGATATTGGTCCAAAATTTTTATGGAGTATTGTTAACATGTATATGTGACTATTGGTTGAGGATTTTGGCATGATTAAAGGTTTTGATGAAAGATTTTCTTAGATTTAGAAACTTAGAAACTGGAAGAAGAAAAACAGTTTCTGTTTTGAGAAAGTTTAACTCTTTGGTGGTCTAAACCTATTCTAATGACTTTAATAATTTTATTGGAGGATCCTAAGCATCTTATATACATGTTATATTATTATTTTGAAGATATTTGATGTTAGTTTCAAAGATATGAAATTTTATGCAAAGAGATATTCAGATAAGCCAAAGTGTGGATATTCTTGGCTAAATTTATGTTTTGGTTAATTTCTAACCATGTGATCTTGAATTAGAAGCTTATATATGTTTTAGGACATCTTTTTACATCATGTGATGATTTGGTTTGAAGATCACATATTTATAAATCATAGATCAAAAGGTTGATCAAAACAAGTTAGAAACAAAAATCAATAGAAATAGCATATGGGAATTTCAGCCCTATGGAGTTTTAATAGTTGTGATTAGTTTTAAATTTTTCTAAATTGATATTTGAATTGAGGATAAAATTTACATGAGGCATGTAAATTTTGGTGACTTTTGGAGTTAGTATGCAAAATCCTTAAGTTATGGGTAAAACGGTCATTTTCCTACATGCAGAGAGTAAACTGAAAATTTTACTCTTTAAGTTAGTATTTTTCATATTTCAATTTATTAGTGATTTAGTGCTAACTTTTAGAATCACTAATTACAGTTCCTCGTGATTGCGCTTAAGGTTTTATAAGAAACGCGGAGATCGAGGTAAGTTAGCTTTTAACTTACTAGCAGTCTACTGTGAATGTGTGCTAAGTAAAGGAACTACAGTGTATGTATGTATGTTATCATATATGTCATTGTTGAAAAGCCACCTGCAGTGTGAGAAAGAGAGAAGCATTGTTCTCTCTTGGCGTATTAGGCGCCCCCCCACATGCAGCAAGTGGCCTGCTGCATCGAATACACATGCACCATTCGGTGCCTTGTTTCTATTAGGCGCCTCCCGTAATTTCAGCAGCAAACTACTGCATCGAAACTGATCAGCAAATTGCTGAAGAGAACTTCTCCTATAAATAGGAGAGTTCTGATCTGCAGAAGTGTAAGTGGGTGAGAAGAAAAATAGAGAGAAAGAGGGACGTGAGAGAGAGATAGAAATTTGTAGAGTGATTTGTAAATCTCGTACAAATTCTATAAAAGAGGCTCCAGTGGATGTAGGCAATTTGCTGAACCACTTTAAAAATTATTTTGTGTGATTTTCAGATAGGCCGGTGCCACAACAATTGGTATCAGAGCCACTAGGTTCTTTTTGTGAGGTGGATTTTTGGTGTGCTAGTGTGGATACGTACAGTCTAAGGAGGTTCTGTCTAGGAGATTGGAAATTTTAAGTGTATCCATTGTGACCCTCCAATCTTTCCTGGGAACTGACTTAGTGTGGTACTATTCATTTCTACAGTAAAAATTCATCAAGAGCTCTGGTTCAAGCTGTCCGAAAATTCAAGTTGGTCAAAATAAATTTTTGACAACTCCAGGGTGTTCCTCGCGTTGAGACGAATCTGTTGCCGCAAACAGAATCGAAAACGGAGGTCGGAGGAGCCCACACGCGCCCCTAGAAGATCGGCGCGTGCATCTGCTGCAACTCACGCGCCCCCACGCGCTCCAGAGGAGGAAGACGCATGTCAGACACGCTCCCCACGCGCCCCCACGCGCCCTACAGTGTTTCAGCGCGTGAAATCCACGCGCCCACGCGCTCCCACGCGCACACAGTGCTGTAGCGCGTGTGTCACACGCGCCTGCTCGCCCCCACGCGCACTGTGCAGCGCGTGCATCCCACGCGCCAGACAAATCAGAACCGTCCATTTTTCAGATCCAATTTCGGCTTGATCTAAGTCATTCGGAGTCCGATTTCAACAATCAAATAGTGCTTTCCTACTATTTGGATCGTTTCGGACTCATCCGTACGGTTAGAATTTTGAAATTTTGAGTCTAAAATTTCTAAATTCAAATGGAAAGATCTGGAAGAGATAGGAGTTCTGATAATGCCAGTAGCTCCGGGCGTTGGTCCACTGTGTCAAATGCCAAGTTTGAAGTTGAAAAGTTCGATGGAACAAGCAACTTCGACATGTGGCAGTGTGAAGTCATGGATGTGTTGATCCAACAAGAGTTGGATATTGCATTGGGAGGAAAGCCAGATGATATGACTGATCAGGATTGGAAGAAGCTTAATACTCAAGCTTGTAGTACAATCCGATTATGCCTTACCAAAGAACAAAAGTATTTTGTCATGAGAGAGACAAATGCTAAGGTACTTTGGCAGAAATTGGAGGATAAGTTCATGAAGAAGAGCATTGAGAGCCGTTTGCACTTGAAGAAGAAGCTCTTCAGATTCCAATTTCGTGAAGGTATTTCTATGTCTGAACATCTGAATAGTTACAACCAAATTCTTGCTGATTTGTTAAATTTAGATGTTGAAATTGAAGATGAAGATAAAGCTTTACTTTTGTTAAATTCCTTGCCCGATACATATGAGCATCTAATTACTACTCTATTGTATGGGAAGGAAAGTATTAGTTTTGATGATGTATCTAGTTCTTTAATTAGCAATGAGTACCGGAAAAAGGATAAACAGGTACATCAAGATACATCAAGTGAAGCTTTAACAGCAAGAGGGAGACCAAAGTCAAGGTATCCCGGAAGGAGAAAAGTTTTTCATTCAAAAACCCGGGCCACATCACGTGGTTCATCAGTCGGCAGAAAACTCGCCAGAGACGAGTGTTCCTTTTGTCACAACAAAGGACACTGGAAGAAGGATTGTCCCAACCGGAAGGGACAACAGCAGAATCAACCCACCACAGCCAATGTCGTGGACAGAGATGATGATTCAGATTTTTCCTTGATAAGCTCATCATCCATTTGTCATTCCGATGAATGGATTATAGATTCCAGATGTACCTATCATATGTGTCCCAATCGGGACTGGTTTACTGACTTCACAAAGATCGAGGGTGGAGCAGTACTTATGGG